>NC_049217.1:31606543-31861543 GCF_013347855.1 Anguilla anguilla | reverse complement strand
ACGTTCTCACAACGTTCTCACGACATTTCCGTGACACCTGCAGGGCCCAGGCAGGTATAAGGCCTGGGTGTGTTTACCTCTGAAATGAGATATCAGGGCCTCTGGCAGTATGGCCGCTGTGACCCGCCCGATTGCCCTCCGGTGACCTTTAACCCCATGGAGTCCTCACTCACCTCGGAGCCAAGTGTCCAGATTGGAAGATTTGGGTGGGGGGTGGGGGGGGGGGGGGAGAGTCCACCGGACGGTAATAACACTGCACCACAAACACAAAACCTACTCCTCTCCATGCGCTACCATTCAAAGATGGAGTTACCAAACTCTATCCCCCCAATATTACACAAAACAGGCCAAATAACCTCCCCAATAATACAGCATGATGATTACAAAATAATTTCATAAAATAAGGATGGGGATTTCATGCTGTGATTGGGATATACTGGTTAGTAGTCTATCCTACTTTCACCTCTGAATTCAGCAGAATGATCATCTCACAGCTGCAGGTGGGGCATTCCTCCAGACCCCCTCCCAGAGGGTTGTAGTTCTCAGGGTGTATGCATTTCACCACCCCGCCCCCCCATATTCAAACTAAAGTTACGCCCTTTGCCCTGATGTGTTTCTGTATTGTGGTTGCAGAGGAGGGGTCAGGGGCGGGTCCAGGCACACCTGTAAGTCCAGGTGTTTCTCACGCTGGACTGATGCATGGGGGGGGGGGGGTCCAGGGCCATGACCCGTCCCACCCCGCCCCGCCCCGCCCCCCCGGTCTCTGACATCATTCATTCTGACGCCATTTCAGACGCCGCGTTCTGACATCCGCCTCTGGGCGCGCCTTCGCCATGACACCCCCGGGGTTCTGCCCACTCTTTGAACACAAGCCTTTCACTGTTTTCCAGCCACACCTGAGCCCGTCCACAAACTGAACTGCCACTTCCAAATAGCTTCCAGTTAAAACACACCATAAACCATACTGCTGCTCTCATACTGCTATAATGTAGCAACATGCTAACCTCTCATACCACTATAATGTAACAACATGCTAACCTCTCATACCGCTATAATGTAGCAACATGCTAACCTCTCATACCTCTATAATGTAGCAACACGCTATCCTCTCATACTACTATAATGTAGCAACATGCTATCCTCTCATACCTCTATAATGTAGCAACACGCTATCCTCTCATACTACTATAATGTAGCAACATGCTAACCTCTCATACCTCTATAATGTAGCAACACGCTATCCTCTCATACTACTATAATGTAGCAACATGCTAACCTCTCATACCTCTATAATGTAGCAACACGCTATCCTCTCATACTACTATAATGTAGCAACATGCTAACCTCTCATACTACTATAATGTAGCAACATGCTATCCTCTCATACCGCTATAATGTAGCAACATGCTAACCTCTCATACCACTATAATGTAGCAACATGCTATCCCCTCATACCGCTATAATGTAGCAACATGCTATCCCCTCATACCGCTATAATGTAGCAACATGCTAACCTCTCATAATGTAGCCAAACCCGCCACGCCCTAATCCCCAAACCCCCATATTGCATCTCCTCACAGCCAAACCCACATCGCCGCTCAATACGACTTTACACCTGGCCAGCCAGCGGAGGATGGGCTCCCCCTCTACAGCCAGGTTCCTCCTGAGATTTCTTCCCATTGGGGAGTTTTTTCTCGTCACCATTTGAGAGTCTTTTTACCGCATGCGCTTGCTGTTTAGGGGTTCAGGCCTGGTGTTCGCTCTTTTTCTGCTACTCTGTAAAGCATCTTGGTGACAGACAGCGCTGTGCAAACACAGTTTGATTTGATCATGCAGACAGCGCGCTGTGAAAGCGCCGCTGCAGCGCTGCGCTGCGCTGCCTCCGCGGGTTTACACACTCACACCAACCAGGGCGTCAAAACACCGCCACACCGCCACCCACAACTACGCCTCAAACATCAGTAAAAACCGCAGCATATCTGGAGCAGAATCCAATCAGATATACTGCACATAATTACACTGATGTGAGAGACTGAGCCGCTGGAAGGCCAGTGTGTGTGTGTGTGTGTGTGTGTGTGTGTGTGTGTGTGTGTGTGCGTGTGTGTGTGTGCAATTCAAATGGAAAGGGGACAATAAACAGCTTCATGTTTCGGGTATTCAGACTCCTATAATTATCATCGCTATTGTTGATGTGAGCTTTCCACACGACTGTATTTATGAACGCCTTTTTAAAGTTCAGACCACTTCAGTTATCATTAAAGGAACATTTTCCTTCATTCAAAACACCATATCTCATTATCAGATCAGCAGGAGTCCGAAATGATCTTGAGCAAGCAACTCCATTTTTAAATCCTCTGTCCAGTTTTTAAATCCTAATGCTGCATGTGTTCTTTTGAAATGAGCATCACACTGACCTGTCAAAACGCTAAAGCTGCGTTTTTAAAAATACCTTCATATGCAATACCGCATACGCCTCAACAAATAATTCTGACTTTTTAGTGTTTCATGGCTTTAAGCTGCGAAAAAAACGCTGTCTCATTTTTGGCATTTTTTCCACCTTTGAAAACAAAAGAAAAGCAGCAGAAGAATGGCTGAGTGGTTCTGTGTAACAAATGGATGCTGCTGATGTTTTAAAAGATAATGACTTTCAGGAGGAGGGCAAAGATAGTTCAAGGGTTCAATCCCTGTTCACCTAGCGACAGCCCCCGAACTCTTATCAGGTATTTCACTTGGAAATCAACCATCTCTGCGTACCATAACCTGGGTTCCTGCAGGAGAAGTAGGCGCGCGGGCTGGTGTGTGTGTGTGTGTGTGTATGTGTGTGTGCGCGCATGCGTGAGTGTGTGTGTGCGTGTGTATGTGTGTGTCATTGTGTGTGTGAGAGTGAGTGTGTGTGTGTGTGTGTATGAGAGTGTGTGTGTGCGCGTGTGTATATGTGTGTGTGTGTGTGTGTGTGAGAGAGTGTGTGTGTGTGTGTTTTTGTTTCTTTGCTTAATGCTGCAGCGTCTCCAGTGAGGTGTGTGTGTGTGTGTGTGTGTGAGAGTGTGCGTGTGCATGTGTGTGTGTGTTTTTTTTTCTTTGCTTGATGCTGCAGCATGTTGTCTCCAGTGAGGTGGGTGTGTGTGTGTGAGAGTGTGCGTGTGCATGTGCGTGTGTGTTTTTTTCTTTGCTTGATGCTGCAGCATGTTGTCTCCAGTGAGGTGGGTGTGTGTGTGTGAGAGTGTGCCTGTGCATGTGCGTGTGTGTCTGTGTTTTTTTTCTTTGCTTGATGCTGCAGCATGTTGTCTCCAGTGAGGTGGGTGACACCAGATTTGTTTTAGCTGACAGGTCCAGAGCAGGCTCGCATTGTGGGGCTCCTGTCTGTATGCTAATGTGAACTGAGATTCACCCTGGCAGCACCAGTGACCTGACCATGCACGGCACCGCGCCCCCCCGCCCCCCCGCCCCCCTCACCCCGTCTGGACCACCACTCCCCCGCCCGCCACCCTGCCGCCAACCCCTACCCTTCTCCTGGGGGCAATCGCCAGAAGAAAAGAGGGGAAAAAAACCGAAGCATTTTGGGTGAATATCGGGAAGGGGGAGGGGCTTCTGGGAGGAGGAGAAGAGGGGAAAATTGGGCAGGATGGCCAGGGAGGGCATTTTTATGGGGGGGGTTTAAAGTTCAACAACTCATCCAGGGTTCCGGAGGTAAGTCAAATTTCAATTTCATCTAAAAGTAAAAAACAAAAATAAATAAAATTTGGCGGTTGGTTTTCTGAGCAGGGAGTGCTGGAGGAGGGGGGAGGAGTGGGGATGTGAAGCTGAAGGGTGGGAATTAAGAGTCAGGTGTGTCGTTTCCATAGAGACCCGTGGGATCCGCTGTGTTTGGCCCTGTGCTTTATTCTGTAGTCTGTGGAAGCTGTGAGGAGATGGCACTGTTTCCTGCTCCCTCCAGTGGCGAATAGTGGTACTGCATAACAGAGAGAGAGAGAGACTTTTGATGTTCCTTAATTGAAACAAAAACTTTCCACAAATGTGTGTGTGTGTGTGTGAGAGAGGAAGTAGAGAGGAAGACACAGGAAAAGGAGAAGATCACAGGAAGAAAACTGAAAGAATTTTTAGAAACGCATTGCAACTGAAATGAGGAAATTCTACATCAAGTATTTCCCTTTATTTCTTTCAAGGCGCATTTCAACTCTCTAATACTTTGGCCAATGTTGTTTTTGACATTACAATAAGAATGTCATAAATGCCAAAGTTCCATAAAATTCTAAACATTCAGAACATTTTGGTCTGAAGCCTGAAATTTCAGCCTGATTTGTGGTTTAGTAACTTTTTCACAGGCAAACGTGCATAATAAATTCTGTCTGCACTTGTGACCAATTCAATAACATGTAGGGACATGTTTAACTGAAAGATGTCACCGCCCTTTTCTTACTGTCCCATCCAGTGTCATGCGAAATGTCAACTGGCATCACTGTACAATTTTCTCAAGTGGCATTAACAGAAATCAGAAGGAAATTAGAATTTGATTATAATTATGGGTTTAAACGGGACTGTATTAAAGAGAGTAAGAAAAAAGTAAGAAAAGAGAATTGAGAAACTTTAATAGTTTGGGAGTAGCACTGACGTGACAAAGTTCAATTGAAATAGATGGTGCTTTTATAGCAAGTATTAGCCCTTTCTAATGAAATGGAAAACTCTCAGATTAGACCGCGGCTTTCACTGGGTGGCTTTTCTTCTCTCTTTCGCTTGTGCCGGTTTTTGGAAAATAATAAACAGCATCACATAACCAACACTGATTCTAACGGAATGGGGTTTCTGAGGTTAACTCTATAATATTAAGATGGCAATGGCTTTGTTTTCCATTTTTAACATTACGTTTTAAACATGCAGTTGACTGTAGTTACACATGCACATGTGTAAATATGAACATGCAGGTGCCTATGCAAGTGTTGCAGGTGTTTCTTTATCTTGATGTTGCAGCTCGTTATCATATCTCTTGTAATAATGTCTCAGTTGTAGTTCATGACTTTCCATAACTTAAGTCATAACTACTGACTTAACCTATGCTTACTGTGTGAATAAGACTTGATGTTCATGGCTATGGGTAGCTGATACTTTATGAGAATTCTACCTTATCTGACCTGGGACCTTCAGTTGTTCCAATGACCTTTGTTTTGCAGTTATTGTACATCGCTTTGGATAAAAGCCTCTGCCAAATAAAATGTTATTTAATGTACTTATGTGGCCGGAAGGTCACGCATGGTCAAAGAGGCAGAAATTATGAATATGACACATAAGCTGCGAAGGAATCCGTATAAAACCGCTTCGGGCTTTCGCCACTTTAAATCCGACGTGCTCTATTGTTATTTGCCGGAAAGCGCATTTTCAGACACTTGAAGAGAAATGTCAGGTTGAATTGAATTTGCGATGCTTTATCGAGCCCTTTCTCCGGCGTGCGCTCCGATGAGGCACGGCCAGGCCGGCTCATGCCCGCCACTCATTGTTTCGCGCGACCGTGACAAGTGTGCGGCCACAAAGGCGCCGAAGCGCACTTCATTCTAACGCCGTCTTACATCAACGAGCCCCTCGGAGCCGCGCGCACTGTCCCCGCTGCACGAGCCCGCTACTGGAAATCAGCGCCGAGACCGAGCCCCGTGCCAACGTCTGCCAGCGGTGGAACTGTCCGAAATAAGCACTTTTCCCGGCTATATTTGGTGATTTAATTTGTGAAATAACATATTTCATCATTTTATTTTATTTTCAAATAACATTCAGGAATTTGGCGTATTTTTAGATTTATTTTCGATTTATTTCCATTCACTGAGATTTTGATGAGGTGTCTATTTTTGTCTATTATTTTGAATTTAAAAAAACAACCACGTAAACAGGCCAATCCAAAACTTCTGCCTTCCTTGAATCAGTAAAACAAAACAATTATCTTAATATGAAGGTTTATTCTAGATAAACAAAAAGTTATAATAAGGACACAGAGGATGATTAAATGATCAATTTCATATTTTATATTTTACATGTCATGGCAACTGAAACCACAAACTCATTAATTAATTTAATCTTGATATGTGAAAATTACACCGTAAATTATTTATTAAGAAATCTTAAGATTACAGTGGTTTCAGTTTCTCAGAATAAATTCGTAATAGTTCAAAGTGAGGCACAAACTCTCCACAGTTAATAAACCGGGCCTTCGGACAGGTCAGTGTTCACGGTCAATCCAGCCTGTCGTGAGGGAGAGACGTAGCACAAGTCCAATTCCTGTCCCTGCCATAGAAAAGCACGAGCGGTTAGGCGGTATTTTCTGTTACAGCGGTCAGTATGATGATTTAAATACACAGAGATGCCGTGGGCTGTTTGTGTTTCAGCTGGGAAACCATCATCCACATCACAACCAGTAAAAACAAATGAAACATTTCAATAATTTTTCAGTTTTTTTATTATTTTTTAAACCAATCATAAAAAATGTATCCTATATGGCTTCTATGCTCATGAGGACATTCAGAGTTGAGGGGTATGCCTCTAACTTTCAAAAATTAACTGAATTTTACAAAAAAAAAAAGATTTTTTTAAGTTTTAAGTTTTGGAAAAGGTCGCATGGGCAGAAATATTAATTATTGCTGTTTGATAAAAAGTAATAAGACAGAAATCACAGGCTTGACAGAAGAGTCGTTTGGCCACTGATGCAGCGCTGCCTGTTTTACAGACTACCTTTCAGAAGTGTGCACGTATGTGTGCAATGGAGTGCACACAAAAAATGTACTTTTTAAAAATTATTATAGGTTAAAGTCAGACAATTTTGTAATTTGCTTGAATTGGCCTTTTGAATGACAAAAGCATTTTAATATTGCACAATAATTCACTTCAAAATGGTTGCACTGGAAAATACATGGAGAATTTTTTTACAGTTAATATTTTCTTTATCCAGTGGTATTTTGAGAAAAAATGTCATATTGTAGAGAAAAAGAGGCATTATTAAGTACAGGGCAAGCACAGAACAGAACTTAGTGAGTTTTAACAAGACAGCAGAAATCACAAATTGTCTTAAACTAAAACTGAAAGGGCAGTATATAAAATTATAAATTTGCCATTCCACTTATGGAAATACCCCCAGTTCTATTTTTTCATTCATCATTGCATCACAAAGAAACACAATTTAAATAGAATACATACAATAATTAAAATGGTAAAATGAATTATCTATGAATTACATAAGACTTCCTCAATTTTGAGCACACATTCTAAATAAACACTGACCCTTTAACAGAATCCAGTGTCATGATTTTAAGAATATTTGCTTATGCACGTATTGTTGATTTAATTAAGAGACTGTCCAGAAGCAGAATATTTACACACAGTGCACAGGTGTGTGCTGGAGGGTGAGTATTTGGGCCTGAGCACGTATGGGGTCTTCAGGTGCTCTTAGCCTGGTCACTGACCCTCATCATTCAGACGCAGGGCGATTCCCAAAACAACTAAGAGGCTAGAATATTTTACAGCATGTTTAGTCCTGTTCTAAACAGGAGAGCGCGTTTCAGCAGTCTGTTGGAATTCAGATGGTTCCATGCAAATAAAATATCACTGGTGTAATTTTATTATACAGCGTGTGATATGATTAGGATGTATCGGACGGTGGTAACATTCTAATAATTCCCCCAAGTTTTTGTTAGTGGTTTTTATTATTAAGGGAGAAAAAATTACATTTTACTAAGAAAGGTGTTAATAAGCTCCACTTGGTTTTCCATTTTCTAGGGCCCTGAAATTGCGCTCGTGTTAAAGCTTGTGTCATTATCTGAACCGCAGAACAAAGAGAGACCCGACGCGAGCCCTCCCGCTCAGCCGGGCCGTTCGGGCTCCATGGCCCGCGCGGAAGGCAGAATGATGACGGCTCATTGTTGGGGACGGAGCCACAGCGCGCCGCCATTGTGTTCTGCGCAGGTTAAGAGCTGTAATTCAGGGGGCAGAAACGGATGAGTACGTCTTGTGTTACAGCACGCCGCCTGCTCCTAACTCACTGCTGCTGTGCCAAATGGTGCGGTGGGACTTAATATGGCCGCCCGTCTCTGTTCACAGGGCCAATAAACACACCGTAAAGCACTAACACCCGCGGACCGGGGGGCAAGGTGTCGGCCAGATGACAGGTGGGGGGGGGGGTACTTGGTCTTTATGGCACGCGGTAAATCCTCAGTGCTAAGAAGGCTGCTTTAAACGGCCATACCCAACGCAACCAAATCTCCCTGCGTCCAGTTCAGGAGCCGACTCAGTGTAAATCACACCAGGCTTGTGTTGTGTCGTTTTTTTTGTTTTTTTTTGGTGGTTTATTCAGAAGAGACGTTTAAACAGGGCAGCTAACAGAGTGGTTAGATCTTAAAGAGCACAAATTTAAGATAAAAAATTCAGTTCAGGGGGCGGTGGGCACTGTCCTTGGTGGGGTGAACGGGGACCTTATGGAGCATGTAGGGTGTACCCTGTATGACCCTGGCGGTGCAGGAGGCTGGTTTGCAGGGTGTGGTAGGGCGTAGGGTGTAGGGTGTAGGGTGCAGGGTGTAGGGTGTATCCTGTATGACCCTGGCGGTGCAGGAGGCTGGTTTGCAGGGTGTGGTAGGGCGTAGGGTGTAGGGTGTAGGGTGTATCCTGTATGACCCTGGAGGTGCAGGAGGCTGGTCTGCAGGGTGTGGTAGGGTGTAGGGTGTATCCTGTATGATCCTGACGGTGCGGGAGGCTGGTTTGCAGGGTGTGGTAGGGTGTAGGGTGTAGGGCGTAGGGTGTATCCTGTATGACCCTGGCGGTGCAGGAGGCTGGTTTGCAGGGTGTGGTAGGGTGTAGGGTGTAGGGTGTAGGGTGTGGTAGGGTGTAGGGTGTATCCTGTATGACCCTGGCGGTGCAGGAGGCTGGTTTGCAGGGTGTAGGGTGTAGGGTGCAGGGTGTAGGGTGTATCCTGTATGACCCTGGCGGTGCAGGAGGCTGGTTTGCAGGGTGTGGTAGGGTGTAGGGTGTAGGGTGTAGGGTGTGGCAGGGTGTAGGGTGTATCCTGTATGACCCTGGCGGTGCAGGAGGCTGGTTTGCAGGGTGTAGGGTGTAGGGGGTAGGGTGCAGGGTGCAGGGTGTAGGGTGTAGGGTGCATCCTGTGGATTGAAACATATGGGCAGGACAGGGCCCCTCTGAGTGGACATATTGCATTTTTTTTCCAGCTCTGGCTGCTGAACTTTTGACCCGAGGCCTCGGGTTCGACCGTGCGCTGAACTGCCTGAACCCGTCTGCATTACTGACCTCGCTGCCACGGCGACCACAGGGGTCACCCAGGGAGCGTCCGTGGACAGAAAAGTCGCTGTTGTGCAGCTTTAAGAATGCGTACGTGTGTGTGCGCATGCGCGTACGTGTGTGTGTCAAGTCAAAGTTTATTTGTATAGCACATTTACAACAACCACAGTTTACCAAAGTGCTGAACAGACTTAAAATACCAAAAAACAAATATAAAAGTGTGTGTGTGCATGTATGAGCGTGCGTGTGTCTGTGTGTGTGCGTTTGTGTGTGTGCATGTGCGTGCGTGTGTCTGTTAGAATTAGAATTCTAAAAAGTTTTAAACAGTGTGCGGTTATGAGTTTTAAACAGTGTGAGGTTGTGAGTTCAGTGTGAGGTTGGGAGTTTTAAACAGTGTGCGGTTGTGAGTTCAGTGTGCGGTTGTGGGTTTTAAACAGTGTGAGGTTGTGAGTTTTAAACAGTGTGCGGTTATGAGTTTTAAACAGTGTGAGGTTGTGAGTTCAGTGTGAGGTTGGGAGTTTTAAACAGTGTGCGGTTGTGAGTTCAGTGTGAGGTTGGGAGTTTTAAACAGTGTGCGGTTGTGAGTTCAGTGTGCGGTTGTGGGTTTTAAACAGTGTGAGGTTGTGAGTTTTAAACAGTGTGCGGTTATGAGTTTTAAACAGTGTGAGGTTGTGAGTTCAGTGTGAGGTTGGGAGTTTTAAACAGTGTGCGGTTGTGAGTTCAGTGTGAGGTTGGGAGTTTTAAACAGTGTGAGGTTGTGAGTTTTAAACAGTGTGAGGTTGGGAGTTTTAAACAGTGTGCGGTTGTGAGTTCAGTGAGAGGTTGTGGGTTTTAAACAGTGTGAGGTTGAGAGTTTTAAACAGTGTGAGGTTGTGAGTTCAGTGTGCGGTTGTGAGTTTTAAACAGTGTGAGGTTGTGAGTTTTAAACAGTGTGCAGTTGTGAGTTTTAAACAGTGTGAGGTTGTGAGTTTTAAACAGTGTGTGGTTGTGGGTTTTAAACAGTATGAGGTTGTGGGTTTTAAACTGTGTGCGGTTGTGGGTTTTAAACAGATTCTCACATGGGTCTTGTTTTCTCAGCTGATCAGTAGGAACAGAATGGAAGTTAGCAGACTGCATCATGTCACTGTAAATTATTACACTGGATTACATTTTTTCTTTTTCTTCTCCTTTTTTATTCTCCATCTTATTATTATTAGTATTATTACAATTATTATCACGCTTTAAGACCTTTAAAATGGCCCCATTCATCATTGCTTTTGTACAGGCCTAGCTCTTTAAATTCAGCTTTCCTGTTTTACTGTTGCTGCAACAACACGGTTTATTTCAGCATGATGTATTTCTAGCCCGTCGTAAACACAGAAATCCAGTTTAAATATTGGCAGGTTCCCTGTGTAATTTTACTCCAGGGGAAATTAATTTTCGCCACATTCATGATGGAATGGTCTTTTTCATAATTTACTGGAGGGGGGAGTGTAAACCCCAACGGACGATTCCCACTGCAATGAAAGCGCGGGGCTTGGCTGTAGGAAATCCGTGCAGTTGTATATCTCATTCACTTCGGGCAGAATAGTCGCGCTCTTGTAATTTTTCCCCGTCGCGCGGTTGGACGCGGTCCGGACCGGCAGAACGGCGGTTGAGGCGAGTCGCGCCTTACGAACCGCGCGCGGCTGAAAGAGGCCGGTGTTCTAGCGGGCACTTCACGTTCCAGGAGACGCGCTCACCTCCAACAAAAACAACACGCAGCCGTTCTCCCGACCCAATTCGTCACTTCTGTTGATGTAATCGGAGGCTGCCCAGAAACGGCTTTTCCATTTCATACTCGGGAGCACGACGCTAAAGAAAACTAGCTGCCAGATCCCTTTCACTGACCTATGGAGAGTCAATAAACGTATGGGCAATCAGACTGAACGTATTCATATTGTAATCGATAGCCTACTGCCAGTTGTTCATTGTAAGTAAACATAATTTTCCCATGACTATCAATTTTTTTTTGTTGCAAATTGATCTGACCTTGGTATACCAAACAAAAATGAACACTTGATTTTGAAAACATATTTCAATTTGCATCATTTTAAACATATTTTTCATAGTATAAAATGGCCACTAGCATTACACAGCAAAATATGTTTTTAGGCATCTCAGAGTGGTGACCTGTACCTAAATAATGGTATTACTGGACTGATATTTTGTGATTTAATTAGGGTTGTACGTTTTAGCATTTTATAGTGAATTTGCAGGACACTCATGTGAGTTGATAGAACAGTTTCTAATAACCTACTCCATAGACACTACAAAAACAGATTTCTGTTTCAGTTACCTATAAGTTCATCACATTTTGCCCAAAGTGACCTTGAAAATATAGCTACAAATCATTGGACCGTATGAAGGAAAAATTTTGGTGTAACTCGTACCACTATAACTGGTGGACACTGTACTAGTCGTGCCTTTAAATAGCTTTGGAATTCCACAGAAGGTCTGAAATATGTGTGTTAATTTATTAGTATTCCCACATGGAGGCTGATAGACGATATTAATGATGAACGGTGACAATAATAGAATAATAATAATAATTGGGGCAATTTCTGTAATAATGGCCACTATAAAAGATATTACTGCAGTATCTTCATTAGGCACGGCCCAACTAATCACTTAATGAAATCACAGGCATGCGTCATTTAGCCCGGCCTGACGCAGGATGTCTTAGCAGAATGTCCACACGTCTGTACTGCGCAGGGGTGTGTGCCTCTGTGCGCTGGGTACACACGTCTGTACTGCGCAGGGGTGTGTGCCTGTGTGCGCTGGGTACACACGTCTGTACTGCGCAGGGGTATGTGCCTGTGTGCGCTGGGTACACACGTCTGTACTGCGCAGAGGTGTGTGCCTGTGTGCGCTGGGTACACACGTCTGTACTGCGCAGAGGTGTGTGCCTGTGTGCGCTGGGTACACACGTCTGTACTGCGCAGGGGTATGTGCCTGTGTGCGCTGGGTACACACGTCTGTACTGCGCAGGGGTATGTGCCTGTGTGCACTGGGTACACACGTCTGTACTGCGCAGGGGTGTGTGCCTGTGTGCGCTGGGTACACACGTCTGTACTGCGCAGGGGTGTGTGCCTGTGTGCGCTGGGTACACACGTCTGTACTGCGCAGGGGTGTGTGCCTCTGTGGGCTGGGTACACACGTCTGTACTGCGCAGGGGTGTGTGCCTCTGTGGGCTGGGTACACACGTCTGTACTGCGCAGGGGTGTGTGCCTCTGTGGGCTGGGTACACACGTCTGTACTGCTCCGTGGTATGTGCCTGTGTGCACTGGGTACACACGTCTGTACTGCGCAGGGGTGTGTGCCTGTGTGCGCTGGGTACACACGTCTGTACTGCGCAGGGGTGTGTGCCTGTGTGCGCTGGGTACACACGTCTGTACTGCGCAGGGGTGTGTGCCTGTGTGGGCTGGGTACACACGTCTGTACTGCGCAGGGGTGTGTGCCTGTGTGGGCTGGGTACACACGTCTGGACTGCGCAGGGGTGTGTGCCTGTGTGCACTGGGTACACACGTCTGTACTGCGCAGGGGTGTGTGCCTGTGTGCACTGGGTACACACGTCTGTACTGCGCAGGGGTGTGTGCCTGAGTGCACTGGGTACACACGTCTGTACTGCTCCGTGGTGTGTGCCTGTGTGCACTGGGTACACACGTCTGTACTGCGCAGGGGTGTGTGCCTGTGTGCACTGGGTACACACGTCTGTACTGCGCAGGGGTGTGTGCCTGTGTGCGCTGGGTACACACGTCTGTACTGCGCAGGGGTGTGTGCCTGTGTGCACTGGGTACACACGTCTGTACTGCTCCGTGGTATGTGCCTGTGTGCGCTGGGTACACACGTCTGTAATGCTCCGTGGTATGTGCCTGTGGGCGATTTTAGAGGACAGGTCATCAAACAGGCCAAACTGTTCAAAAGAATCCATGACATGAAAACATGATGAATTCTGGCCAGGTGTGATTCTAAATCTCTCATGGGGGACCCACCCCTGCTCAACCCAAGCAATGAAGGAATGTATTTACAGATTTAATAAAACAATGAGGTGGTAATTCCATTTCTATTACAGGAGCAGGTCGTTAATAATAAGAAATTCACAGCGTCAAAAACACTGAAGCTCATTTTGTATGATTATAAATGCTATAATTAATGTGCAGCTCATAGTTTCTTAAAATTAAATTGATCGAAGTTTATAACATTATTCATGGAATGTATCAGAAAATGTCAACTGGGCAGCTCATTGCTTTCCTGTTGCTAATAGCGTTGTGTAATTTCAGAACAGCCAGCTGTTTTATTGATGGGAAAGAATATCTTTCAATAACCAAACGTACTTTATCACACGTCTCCTTCATAATAAGAGCGCAAAGTTATCCGAGCACTTAGTGCTGCTCACGTCCTCAGCATTCCCAGGTGGAAATCAGCAAAAGCATTTTTTTTTACTATCAAAAGTTGTCTAGCGCATCTTGTTTTGGTGAAAGAGACCCTAAAAATCCATCTTATGAGCATCGGACGCACACCAGTGGCGAGACGGCAGACGCGCGTGAGAAACAGCATCATTTCCTTCCTCTTCTTTTTTGAATATCATTCTTATAAGCATGTGTAATTGATACATTATATTTGTTCATTTCGCGCTTTATTTATCTACGCGGCGCTCCGCGCGCTGACCCTCCGAGGATCTCGGCGGTGAGATTAATTTCGCGGGGCGCGTTCGTGCGTGGAGTTAATAAGCGGCGGACGGTATGATCCATCTGCGGAGAGCACAAAGCATGCTAAACGACTGTGCGGTGATGAGGGCCCCTCCCCCCGCGCCCAGCCTCGCCTTAATGAATTGAAAAAGAGCCCTTATTAGACTGGGAACAGGCTGGGTGCAGCGCTGCCTCTGCCACGGGGGGGGAGGGGGGGGGGGGTTCAAAAGTTCACGCCGCTCCCCGAAGGCAACATGTCGGCTGCCGCTGGATCTCTTCTCTCTCCCCCTCCTCCCCGATCCCCTCCCTTGTTCCTTTCTTGTCCTCTCTCTGCTCTCCTACTCTTTCTCTCTCTTTCACTCCATCTTCCCTTGCTTGGCGAGACACAGACAGCCGGAAGGGTGGACTTTAACTGCCAAGCATCCGTCACACACACACACACACACACACACACACACACACCCAGCCCCCACACACACACACACACACACTCAGCCCCCACACACACACACGCACACACCCAGCCCCCACGTACACACACACACACACACACACACCCCACCCCTACATACACACACACGCACACACCCAGCCCCCACATACACACACACACACACACACGCACACACACACACACACACACCCAGCCCCCACATACACACACACACACACACACGCACACACACACACACACACACCCAGCCCCCACATATACACACACACACACACACACCCAGCCCCCACGTACACACACACACACACACACACACACACCCAGCCCCCACATATACACACACACACACACACACCCAGCCCCCACGTACACACACACACACACACACACACACACACACACCCAGCCCCCACATACACACACACACACACACACACACACACACCCAGCCCCCACATACACACACACACACACACCCAGCCCCCACGTACACACACACGCACACACCCAGCCCCCACGTGTACACACACACACACACACACACACCCAGCCCCCACATACACACACACACACACACACACACACACACCCAGCCCCCACATACACACACACACACACACCCAGCCCCCACGTACACACACACGCACACACCCAGCCCCCACGTACACACACACACACACACCCAGCCCCCACGTACACACACACACACACACCCAGCCCCCACGTACACACACACGCACACACACACACACCCCACCCCTACACACACACGCACACACCCCACCCCTACATACACACACACGCACACACCCAGCCCCCACATACACACACACACACACACACACACACACACACACACCCAGCCCCCACGTACACACACACACACACACCCAGCCCCCACGTACACACACACACACACACACACACACACCCCACCCCTACATACACACACACGCACACACCCTGCCCCCACATACACACACACACACACACACACACACCCAGCCCCCACGTACACACACACACACACACCCAGCCCCCACGTACACACACACACACACACACACACCCCACCCCTACATACACACACACGCACACACCCTGCCCCCACATACACACACACACACACACACCCAGTCCCCACATACACACACACACACACGCACCCAGCCCCCACGTGTACACACACACACACACACACACACCCAGCCCCCATGTACACACACACACACACACACACACACACACACACACACCCCCAGCCCCCACGTACACAGGCAGGCATGTGCATGTACACACACACACACACACACACACACGCACACACATGGACATGCCCCCCACAGACACACTGGCACGCACATAAATAAGGAAACCCGTACAGGCACACACAAAACCCACACACCCACTTGCAGACTAAATAAACCATGCATGTTCACACACGTGCATGTTCACACACACGTGCATGTTCACACACGTGCATGTGAGCACACGTGCATGTTCACACACACGTGCATGTGAGCACATACCGCCTATGAATCCCAGCGACCTCTTTATTGTCCAAACAGACTGTCCAGGCGGGAGAAGTTACCTGCAGCCATAACCTCAGCTGCGTAGATACTGAATAAATTACCTGCATGCTTAAGAGTACAGCATCTATCAATACAATCGATATGACACGACGGCACATTTCTCAGTGGGTGTGGAGTGATTAGTGCTGGGTGCAAGGCTGGGTCTAATTGCTCTTGCAGAAGAGTTAGTGTCATTTCCTCCAGCGTGTGAGGGCTGGGTGCAGCGGGCGCTGAGCGCGTTTCTCTGTAGAGCCCCGGGGCCTGATGGTGTCTCACTCTCTCCGCGCTCCGCTGCGGTTTGGGAATCTGTCACGTCAGGCTGGCCGAGGGAGAGCTCCGTTCAGAGTGGCTGTGTGCGGGCAGGATCTCCCTTCCCCTCCTTATTCACACAGATAAGCGCGCCCTTCCGAACAGATCGATTAAATATCATCTCTATCAAATATAACCTCTCTGCGCTGAAGGTCAACAAAACAGGAACGGCGGGAATATCAATAACGGCCACATCGCCGTGGCGACGCCAAACGCTGTCACTCAGGCCGCCGCATGCCGAACGCTGTCACTCAGGCCGACGCATGCAGAACGCTGTCACTCAGGCCGCCGCATGCCGAACGCTGTCACTCAGGCCGCCGCATGCCGAACGCTGTCACTCAGGCCGACGCATGCAGACTGCAGCTGGATTCACACCTGCGCTTTACCTATATCAATCAAACCTGTGCTTTACCTTTATCAATCACACCTGCACTTCACCTTTATCAATCACACCTGCGCTTTACGTTTATCAATCACACCTGTGCTTTACCTTTATCAATCAAACCTGCACTTTACCTTTATCTCACAATAAAACACAAGCGTCATCATCAACAGTTATTAAATTCTCAGAAGGAAGAGATTGAGCCCTCATTTGCAATGAAACAGTGATTACACCATAGAGGAAAAACAAAACAAAACAGGTTTAAAAAAAAATTAAAAAAGCAGAAATCAGTTAGAACTGTTGCAAACAGGTATGGGAAGGCTTGTGATCATACTTCCAAACTGTCGGCAATACATTAAATTATATGAAGTGAGAAACATGTTTGCTAAGACAAATGAGGCCGGGGTTTAAAGTAAAAGTTAAGGGGGCAGACGTTCATGCCAGGCCGCTGTTTCTGTGTTCTCTGAGTTTCTATGGTTACCACCAGGCTGATGATGCTGTTAATAACTCCCACACTACTTACTCCTCCTACACCATCCCTTTCTGCTTTGCTTTATTTACAGCCCCCACCACGTTTAACACTTACACCTCACCTCTTTAAAGCCGTTTCCTCTTATTTTTTCCCCACAGTTTCAAAGCATAATGTCACACTACTGAAGCTGGGGAAAAAAGGAAAAAGCAAACGCATCTGCATGTGCTCTTCTGTTGCGATGATATTTAAAAAATCACCATTTGAGACCATTTGAGAGGTGTTGTACATTCAGGTTTAAAGATAACCTGAATTAGAATAAGCGAATTAGAGATAGGTCCTAGGCATGTGTGTGTGTGTGTGTGTGTGTGTGTGAGAGAGAGTGTGTGCACCCTGCGATGGACTGTTACCCTGTTCAGGAGTTGTTCCTGCTTTGTGCCAAAATGCATGCTGGAATAGGCTCCTCCCCCCCACGACCCTAAATTGGACAAGCGAGAATAAATAATTTATGGATGGATAGATGGATGAGCTTCATTCTCTCCAGTGTGACTCCCCATTCCACGCAGGATTATCACAGCAGTTATGATGAACTAAAGCAGTAGGTTGCCAGATTGGCAGTTTGTATGAAGTCTGTCGTTCACAAATGATGGGGCTGATAAGTAACAAATGCGTTATTCTAAGACATAATTTCACAGCCCTTCCACCGATTTATCTGTGTGCAAACAGGACAGAACAGCAGTCCACCTTGTTTAGAGGCCCCACGCAGAAGTCAGTCGGAATAAATGAATTTAAAGAGCGGCGCTCGGCTCGGAGGGCGTCTCCCTGCGACTCCGCCCTAAACGGCCCAGTCAGCCCCCGCTCCTCTGCCCCCGCTCCTCAGCCCATCCAGCCCCCGCTCCTCAGCCCAGTCAGCCCCCGCTCCTCAGCCCATCCAGCCCCCGCTCCTCCGCTCGCCCGCTCCTCCGCCCAGTCAGCCCCCGCTCCTCCGCTCCTCAGCCCCCGCTCCTCCGCCCAGTCAGCCCCCGCTCCCCTGCTCCTCAGCCCCCGCTCCTCCACTCCTCAGCCCCCGCTCGCCCGCTCCTCAACCCCCGCTCCTCAGCCCAGTCAGCCCCCGCTCCCCTGCTCCTCAGCCCCCGCTCCTCTGCTCCTCAGCCCAGTCAGCCCCCGCTCCTCCGCTCCTCGGCCCCTTCAGCCCCCGCTCCTCAGTCCCCGCTCCTCAGCCCCCACTCCTCTCTGAAGAGCGTAATTACTGCGCCACTAAGCTGCGGCAGAAAGTATCCCAGAGTTCATTTGCCCCGCGATGGCACCGTATCGCGGCTATTCCCCCCCGCGACGCCGCTGGCCTCTACGGGCCGTGCTCCCTGCTCCTCTGCCGGAGGCTCGGCCGTTTGCTTTGCGCCTGGGAGGCGGCAGCGTTACGGGAGCGTTACAGATGTGTTACGGGAGCGTTACAGGTGTGCTACGGGAGCGTTACAGGTGTGCTACGGGAGCATTACAGGTGCGTTACGGGAGCGTTACAGATGTGCTACGGGAGCGTTACAGATGTGTTACGGGAGCGTTACAGATGTGTTACGGGAGCGTTACGGGAGCATTACAGATGTGTTACGGGAGCGTTACAGATGTGTTACGGAAGCGTTACGGATGCGCTACGGAAGCGTTACGGATGCGTTATGGGAGCGTTACGGATGCGTTACGGGAGCGTTACGGATGCGTTACGGGAGCGTTACGATGCGTTACGGGAGCGTAACACAGGTGTGCTACGGGAGCGTTACAGGTGCGTTACGGGAGCGTTACAGGTGTGTTACGGGAGCGTTACAGACGCGTTACGGGAGCGTTACAGACGCGTTACGGGAGCGTTACAGACGTGTTACGGGAGCGTTACAGATGTGTCACGGGAGCGTTACAGGTGTGTTACGGGAGCGTTACAAATGTGTTACGGGAGCGTTACAAATGTGTTACGGGAGCGTTACAGATGTGTTACGGGAGCGTTACAGGTGTGTTACGGGAGCGTTACAGATGTGTTACGGGAGCGTTACAGGTGTGTTACGGGAGCGTTACAGATGTGTTACGGGAGCGTTACAGATGTGTTTCAGGAGCGTTACGGGAGCGTTACAGATGTGTTACGGGAGCGTTACGGGAGCGTTACAGATGTGTTACGGGAGCGTTACAGATGTGTTACGGGAGGGTTACGGGAGCGTTACAGATGTGTTACGGGAGCGTTACAGGTGTGTTACGGGAGCGTTACAGATGTGTTACGGGAGCATTACAGGTGTGTTACGGGAGCGTTACAGATGTGCTACGGGAGCGTTACAGGTGTGCTAAGGGAGCGTTACAGGTGTGTTTCAGGAGCGTTACGGGAGCGTTACAGATGTGTTACGGGAGCGTTACGGGAGCGTTACAGATGTGTTACGGGAGCGTTACAGGTGTGTTACGGGAGCGTTACAGATGTGTTACGGGAGCATTACAGGTGTGTTACGGGAGCGTTACAGATGTGCTACGGGAGCGTTACAGGTGTGCTACGGGAGCGTTACAGGTGTGTTACGGGAGCGTTACAGGTGTGTTACGGGAGCGTTACGGGAGCGTTACGGGAGCGTTACAGATGTGTTACGGGAGCGTTACAGGTGTGTTACGGGAGCGTTACGGGGTGGTAAGCGCGTCGTTATTCACACGCAGCTGATGTTAAACAAGCCGCAGGAACGCCTCCAGGCGGAATCACGGAGTTCTGCTCGTTTTCACAAACAGATCGAGCACACCGCAGGGAGATCAAAGAAAAGAAAGGGTCAGCGAAAGAGGGAGGAAGGAAGGAGGAGGAAAAGAAAGGGTCAGCGAAAGAGGAAGGAAGGAAGGAGGAGGAAAAGAAAGGCATTTTTGCCCACAGGTTGTTCCTATATTGTTTATCCAAAAGTGTTTGTATTTCCACATCTACAGTACTCAGTGCCCAAAACTAAGCTATCACACTCACTGCACAAAAACATTTGCCTTTGTTGTGTGTGCGTGAGTCTTTGTGTGTTCGTGTGTGCATGTGTGTCTGGGTGTGTCTTTGGGTGTTTGTGAGGGCGTGTCTGTGTGTGTGTGTTTTGGATCAACTTATTACTCCTACATCCTGTATGAACAGTTGTGTTTTTATGGAAGAGAGTTCTGAGAGAAGCGGGCCGTGGTGAAAATGTGAAAAATAAGAGTGCCGTTCAGAGCCTTCTCATGGCTCTAATGGAGTGGTTCACAAAGAGCTGTAAGAACAGAGTAAACTGTAAACACAAGCAATCAAAGAAATAGCCCAGCGTATATTTCAGCTGAAAAGCCAGCTCCTAAAATATGGGTGATGTGTGGCATCCAGAGTACAGCATTACCCCTGCCAAATATTCCACAAACTGAAAGGTGCTGCTGTTTTTAGTCAGCTTTACTGCAGGGTTTTATGGTTTTAAATGCTATTTTAAGTTTTAGTGCCTTTATTTGCATGTCATCCTGAACATGGTCCATGATTCATTCAGACAACGTTTTGATTTAAATGTTCTCTTGAAAGAATCATGCATGTTTTATACATTTTCACTTGTTTCACGGAATCTTCTTCCAAGAACAGATAGCTTTCAATTTGATATTTTCTATTTTAATACAAGAATAACTTTAATATATGAATACATTTCATTAGGAAAATTACAATCACATAAAAAACAATGCAAACCAAGATATATTTAAATGTGTAATTTTTTTTAAAGTCTATTTTTCTATTTAAAAATTTACATATCATTTGCCGATGCACCGAGTGGACCAGTATTTGGCCATCTCAGAGTTTAGATCATAATGTAAATGCGACAGGCTGGTAAACTGATATCAGGGATATGAATTAGAATATGATGATACTGTGTGCCGCTTCAGTGGAGTGGTCCCGCTGAACACCGGAGCGAAAGAGTGACCGTCTGCAGTCTCCCGCCACAGGAAAACCCGCCAGGAAACCCGCCAGAAAATCTGTGAACTCCAGCTGAGCCGCTAAAGTACAAACTGGACCAGGGGGGCCGTTCGTCCTGCTTCTCATTTTACACAAGGGAGGCACAGCCACCGAACGGGGTCCCAGCCCCAAAGACGCAAGGGTTCCGGTAGAGCGCGTGACCGGAGTAAACCTGGCAACCTCCAGGGTCCAGACAGAGGCAAAGGGGAAAGTTTAAAAAAAGAACAATTGAGAAATAAATTTAAAATGATTATTTTGGTTTTTTAAAAGGAGCCCCGGCACAAATGTAACAGAGCAGAGCACCAGGAGAAAAGGAGCAGCCTGCCGGGTCTAATCTGGGTTGGAGCTGTCTGCTGTCTGCTTCTCAGATTAATAGGGAAACAATCTTTGGCTGGGAGTTCACAGAGAGGTTAGCATTCCCAGGTACCTCCTGTTCTCCCCCCTCCCCAGCCCCCCCTCCCCTGCCTGGTAAATGAGAATCTGATTTTTCTCTCAATTGGACTGCGTGGCGGGAGATGAATGGACTGTCGATGCCAGGCTCAGGTGTCCCTGCAGCTTTGTTAAGGAAATGAATGAGGATCGTATCGGCACGACACGGCCGCCTGCTTGCCATGTGTGTGTGTGTGTGTGTGTGTGTGTGTGCGCGTGGGTGTGCGTGGGTGTGCGCGTGGAGAAGGCATGTGTGTGTGAGTGGGTGTGCGCGTGGAGAAGGCGAGTGAGTGTGTGTGTGTGTGTGTGTGTGTGTGTGTGTGAGTGGGGAAGGCGAGTGAGTGTGTGTGTGTGTGTGTGTGTGTGTGTGTGAGTGTGTGAGCGCGCGCACGTGGAGGTGTGTGTGCACATCTCCGCAGCTGTAAAAAGGGGCTGTAACAGCATCGATTTTCTCCCTTTATTTAAGTCGGCATGTCGCAGGGCGGGGGGGCCGGGGGGCGGGGGGAGAGGGGGGTGGGGCGGCTGAGGCAATTGGATTTCTTTAATTGTAAATGACTGATCTCTGCAAATGCAGCTCCCCCCACTCCCCCACCACCCCCTCCCCCCACTCCCCCACCACCCCCTCCCCCACACAGACACAGACACAGACACAGACACAGACACAGACACAGACACAGACAGACAGACAGACAGACAGACAGACAGACAGACAGACAGACAGACAGACAGACAGACAGACAGACAGACAGGCACGCACGCACGCACGCACGCACGCACGCACGCACGCACGCACGCACGCACGCACGCACGCACGCACGCACACAGACACAGACACAGACACAGACACAGACACACACACCCTTACCATTGGCTCAGCTGGTTCTGCTGTGCAGTTAAAGCAGCGGTGTGGCTCCAGCAGGGAGCTGGTCTATTCTGAGCGAACCTGCTTTGGTGTAAATGAGAGTGAGCGGCACCAGTCTGTACCCGAGCGAAGCGTCCCGACCACGCCTCGCAGCCACAGATCCCCCCCCCCCCCCCCCCGCCCCCCCCCCCCCCCCCGCCCCCACTCACACCCCCGCTGCAGTCCCCCCACGCAGAGCTCAGCACAGCCCGCATGGGTTCCAGCAAGCTGCCAGGCATCACAATGCACCATAGAGTTTTATGCTGAATTGTAGGGCGAATGAACCATTTTCCAGCATTTGTAGGGTTAATTGACACTGGAAGTGTTATGATCCTGTGATCGAGGTTACCATGTGACCTCTGCTAATCCAAGCATAAGTGCATTCAATATATAAATCATATTTACATAGCTATACTTTTTAAATCTTTGATCCTTCTTCTGTGATGCTTTGTGTTTCTCACTTCAATAAAGTTGGCTTGAATTTGAAAGGCAGGGAAAGAGAGAGAGAGAGACAGAGAGAGAGAGAGAGAGAGAGAGAGAGAGAGAGAGAGAGAGACAGAGAGAGAGGGAGAGAGAGCTCACACAAATCATTTCCTAATATGTAAATGTTTAACAAACATTTGAGGAGGAGGTTTAGCCTCAGCGGTTGAAGGGGAACGGTAATTAATTGCTGCGGAAAGGTTTTTGGAAGCCCGGCCTCACAGGAAAAACAGCTCCTAGTTTCAGTTCCAGGGTCTGAGGTCTGCAGTCTGGCACGAGACTGGGGCCCATTATTCCTCCGCTTATTATGAATGTTACACAGGCAGTTAAACCGCGACACACAGAGGCTCTGTGATCACTGCACGCCTTCCCACAGCGGACCGTGTGAGGGGAGTGTTTTTATACGCGCTGCAGTCAGGCCTGAGCTTAATGGACACGTACAGCTTGGAGGACTGAAGATTTTACTCTCAAAATTGAATCCATTAACTGCATTCAGTATTTAAATCAACTCCACTAGATCAGTTAAGAGGTTGGCAGAGGCCCAATTTTTTTCCTGACTTTTTTTTAATGTCAAGGGGGCCCCCAATTAACCTGTCAATTACTTAATATTACAATAATATTGCAGTATTAAATGAATTATCTTTAGTACCATAAAATATAGCTAGCACATACATTTACTTATTCTGAGGGAAAAAACGTCTTACTTACCAATACGCAGTTCTCATCAGAAGTAGCTTTAGTTCCAACCGTTTTCTTCATCATTGGCAAATGTCTCAGTGACGTAAGAGTCAATCCTCTCACTACTTCTCTCTCGATAAACCCAATGACGAATCGGAGAGACGCGTCTCGCGCATTGTAGAATGCCGGTTTGTATTAATCAAGGTGACGTAGCGCTCGTGTCTGCAACTCTGGCTTTATCCTCGCTTCCCAATTCTTTTAACGGACGTTTTTGAAGGAACGCGCATTAAGAGCTATTTCCTCTTTTTTAAATTTAAAGCGCCCAACTTTCTTTGGTTCCCCATTTTCAACGTGAACAACTAGGCAACGTAGTTTAACGCATACGTCAGCACGTAGTCTAGCCTCTCGATTGACGGCTGGTACGTTGTGGGGAATATAAGATTTACAATTAAAAATACAAATAAATTTATCAAAGTGATTCGTACGCCATCTACGTATAAGCCTACAGACCAAGAGCTCGCATTCTGTGTCTTACAATTATTTTTTAAATGTCCTTATTTGTTTTATTTTTTAATTCCCCCTCCATGTGAGGCACATTTTTCCATTCCACTGGAATTCCATTCCTGGGTCTGAAAAACCCGACCAGCCCCTGATATGTTTGCTACTGGAGGTTACAGGAAGATTTTTTTTAAATTGTTGAGTGACTGAAGGGGTTTGTTGACTACATTTTTGCCTGCACAGTAAATACTGCTGTGTTGGTGTGGTCTAAGACTGGCCTTTTTAAACTCAGTGCTAACTGTGCTGTTTGCTCAATGGCTCTCAGGCCAATTACATACATGTAAATGCGATGGGGCTGAATGATCTGTCAATGAAAACTGCAGCATTTATCTATGATCTGTATTTATACATGTTGCATCATAATTTATACATGTTACATCATCTTCTGAAGTACTGAGGTGTTACTATGGCCGGCACGTGCACACGCATACGCACATTTGCGCTACTGTCACTTTTAAGTGCCGACACGCTCAGACTGCACACACTCAAACAGGCCATAAACAATGCCAGCTTCCAAGCGGTTTGCTAGACTGTGGGGACTGGTCATAATTGCTCTAATTAGTCTTTTATGGAGCCATTACAGGGGGGGAATGATGTCCGGGGCACACTACACTACGTCCAGGGAGGTAAGAGTTTACGGTCCGATCGCTCCCCCGCACAAGGCCCCAGAAGAGGCGGCCAGGACGGGGCAGACCCCACGGCCTTCTCCCGCGATGGCGGGCGCGGGGGCGGTACGGGGTTCCAGTGGCTGTTGGGAGGGGGCCGTCGCTGACAGAGATAGATCCTGGTTTACCAGAGATCCAGAAAAACACTGTGCATTACATTACAGTAATCTACAGCAGATTTCCAGTGCAGGTTTTCCCTGTATTCTGTCCCTGTGGCAGACATCTTGCTCCTCTCCCTGTATTCTGTCCCTGTGGCAGACATCTTGCTCCTCTCCCTGTATTCTGTCCCTGTGGCAGACATCTTGCTCCTCTCCCTGTATTCTGTCCCTGTGGCAGACATCTTGCTCCTCTCCCTGTATTCTGTCCCTGTGGCAGACATCTTGCTCCTCTCCCTGTATTCTGTCCCTGTGGCAGACATCTTGCTCCTCTTCCTGTATTCTGTCCCTGTGGCAGACATCTTGCTCCTCTCCCTGTATTCTGTCCCTGTGGCAGACATCTTGCTCCTCTCCCTGTATTCTGTCCCTGTGGCAGACATCTTGCTACTCTTCCTGTATTCTGTCCGTGGCAGACATCTTGCTCCTCTTCCTGTATTCTGTCCCTGTGGCAGACATCTTGCTCCTCACTCTGTATTCTGTCACTGTAGCAGACATCTTGCTCCTCTTCCTGTATTCTGTCCGTGGCAGACATCTTGCTCCTCGAGGCTGGTTTTACTCGTCTCACTGCTGCTCCTGGGGGGGAGGCTCGCAGTACTGAAGCAGTTTTCATTTTGCAAGCCTGTTTTATCTTTTTGATTTGCTCAGAGACTGTACTGATTTATTTTATGCATCCCTAACACAGTAAAATGTCCAGTGTTAAATCAGAGTGCCAGTGTTAAACCAGCTCATTACAGAGCACATATGAGCTCTGGTGCAGTAACCGGTGCTTAATTCATATAGTCTATTCCTCCTGAGCCATTACCACACAAACCAAACAGGAGACTGGCCCCTAGTTTTCACAGCGTCTCGACCCCTGTTCCTACACCCCTGTTCTCATCCTGTCATCCTTAGTCTTGAGTTATAATTAGCACCAGGTCTTGTTCCTGTCCACAGATACACTGTACTCTGCACAAAGGTAAATAAAGCATTCAGAACTAGCAATGGCATGTCAACAGGACAGCGTTATCTTTTACACGCTCATTTTTAGCAGTTTTTTCTTGCCTTTTTTCAGTATTTCCAAATTTGTAAGACTGAGGCATAATTATAGAGGCATAATATATATAAGTCCATCCTCTGAAATGCCTGCAACCCACAGCAGATTCATTTAGCATATCATGCCATTTTGCAACCTTCAATTAAACTTTGCTTTAATCCATTCTACAAAAGTATTTAACTATGTCCAACTGTGTAGCCACACCCTACTGCATATACATATACTGCTTGTGTGTGAGCGCGCGATCCACAGTAGAACCTCAGTACCTGAAGATAATAAGCAAAGACACCAGTCAGCAATGAGTTTTAAAAGGCCAGTCTTAGACTACACCAATACCAACACTGCAGTATTTTCTGTGCAGACAAAAACGTGTGTGCGTGAAAGAGAGAGAGAGAGGGAGGGAGAGAGAGAGAGAGAGATTATTATAACTACTATAACTATTATGTAGAAATGTCTAGTGTCTATGAATGAAGAAAAATGTTATATTCGACACGTTTTTGTGGTGCAGCAACAAACATTGAAAATGTACAGTAGAAACGCACTATTTTACACTATTTTTACTATTTCTATATTCACTATTTTAATTCAAAGCTTTGTCCAGGAAGCATCCAGGGACCCATACACTAGCACTTTCACTGATCTGCATTACAGCAGACATAATGAAAACAATAAAGTTCAATAAAAATGGAAATTAGCATACAGTGAATACAATACACGTCAACACGCAGATAAAAATAGTCTTAAAAAAACACTATCTGTTGTTGTTCTTTCATATAGAAATTATCCATCAACTGGCAAAGTGGTACAACACTGATCTTGGATAAGCACTCGCATTTTACATCGTAAAATTTGTATCATTTATGAAAGTTGTGTCACAATATTCAGAGAAATTTAGCATAGTACCGTTTGTATTTTTTAGGAAGATGTTCAGGTCGTCCAGCCAGGGTTGTGATTGACCCTGTGACCCTTGACCCCATGACCCTATGACCCTGTGAACTCTGGATGGAAGGGCACACAGCCAGCTTTCCACAGCTGTGGTCTGGGCTGGGGCTGGCGAGAGGGTCGCGTCTGGGAGCGCTGGGGCCAGACAGCAACACTTTGGCTCGAGAGAGGTCCTTACACCCCCCCCCCGCCCAGGAAGTTCTGGGGAACCTACACTGAAAATGTACTAGCTGTGCAAACTACCAGTTACCTCACACAGAGTAGTTGAACTACAGAGAAATGTAGCTCGTGAAACTATTACTCAAAAAATGTGGTTGGAACTACTTTGTTAAATAATAAAAATAAAAAAGCATCATTAGCATGCTCCTCAGACAGGGAGCACTGGTCAGCCATGCCCAGGCCCGGGGCATCCGTTTCCAGAAGCTTCCGCCACACGGAAGGGCGCTGCATCTGAGTTTAGACTGGGGGGGGCAGCTTCGCTGTCCCGGAGCGGGACAGTAACAATAGCACTGCGGGGGGGCAGGGGGGTCCAGTCAGGGATCATTCCTGAACAGGAAGCGGAAGGGCTAGAGTCGGAAACGCACAGAGACCGACGCCTTGCTCTCCAGTCTCCCATAATGCATCAGCACAGAGCGGCACAGAACTCCCTGACCTCCATTTGAGTCAATGTCGTCTCCCAACCAGTGCTAGCACAGTTAGCATGCATAGAACTAGCACAGTTAGCATGCATAGAACTAGCACAGTTAGCATGCATAGAGCTAGCACAGTTAGCATGCATAGAGCTAGCACAGTTAGCATACAGCCCGTAAATATTGTCTGTTTTTCGCACAGGACGTACAGGGATGAAACTGGCATCAATCTCATCGTGTAACAATGGGTAAGATAGCCAAAAAGCAAATCCCCCCAAAACAAGAACTATTTCTTTAACCCTCTCATTCCAACCTTCGATTGGAAAGAAACAGAAATGTTTTTCGAGCACGTTTGTTGAGGTCGGTTGTGCGGGGCGGACAGGCTCCACGCTGGCGAACGGGGCGTTCGGCTGACCCGGCTGCGCACTGCCAGGGCCCTGCATGGTCAAACATGGCCGCCACAGACAGCCACCGAGCCGGATGATCAGCACCGTGACGGCGAGACAAAGGCCAGCACTGGGGAGGGACGGGGAGGGACAGGGAGGGACAGGGGTGAGGCGCTGGTCACAGGAGCGTGGGGGGGGTGAGGCGCTGGGCACAGGAGCGTGGGGGGGGTGAGGCGCTGGGCACAGGAGCGTGGGGGGGGTGAGGCGCTGGTCACAGGAGCGTGGGGGGGGTGAGGCGCTGGGCACAGGAGCGCGGGGGGGGGTGAGGCGCTGGTCACAGGAGCGTGGGGGGGGTGAGGCGCTGGTCACAGGAGCGTGGGGGGGGTGAGGCGCTGGTCACAGGAGCGTGGGGGGGGTGAGGCGCTGGTCACAGGAGCGTGGGGGGGGTGAGGCGCTGGTCACAGGAGCGTGGGGGGGGTGAGGCGCTGGGCACAGGAGCGTGGGGGGGGTGAGGCGCTGGTCACAGGAGCGTGGGGGGGGTGAGGCGCTGGTCACAGGAGCGTGGGGGGGGTGAGGCGCTGGTCACAGGAGCGTGGGGGGGGTGAGGCGCTGGGCACAGGAGCGTGGGGGGGGTGAGGCGCTGGTCACAGGAGCGTGGGGGGGGTGAGGCGCTGGTCACAGGAGCGTGGGGGGGGTGAGGCGCAGGGCGGGGGGCCTGGAGCACAGGCCGACTCTCAGCCTGCCAAACAGCCGTCCGGCTAGTTGGCGTTACCAGAGCAGATTCATGCGTGTGCAATGGTACACACGGGTACACACATGCAGGTGCACGAACACAAACACGCAAGCGCACAAGAACACAACGTAAACGTGTGTGTAGACACTCAATGACCTCAAACACACAGTCAAATGCGCACACACACACACACAGCGTGCAGGCAGAGAACATGTACACTGCAGGCATGCAAAGCTTAATATTTAGCATTTACTTAAGAACAAAAGCACCATAAGAAATAATTTCTTTCTTTTGCAAAAATTATGTTTTTTATTGTGTGTTTGTGTATTGCTCTGCGCTTTTCTGGATAAAAAAAGAACTGGGACCATAACTGCTTTTATATGTTGTTATATCTCAGGGAAACGTGTCCCACTGTACTGGCTTTTAGAAAATGGTTTTGGACAGAGAATGCTGCGATATTAACTACTTAAATGGTCACCATCATATCCCTCCACAACACTCATCGCACCTCGATTTAATAAAGTATAGAAGGTAAAATCTATATAACCCTAACCCTAACCCTAACCCTTAAACAGGTGATGAGGTCCTATCGTGAGTCTGTGCACAAAAAGGGAGTCTCTTGTTTTGAAAGCTAGTTTCTCTCTGAGAAATAATTTCAATTATTATCATGTTATTTATTTAGAGTTACAGAGCTATTTGCTTTTTTACAATTCAATATTATCTATTGTACAGGTGCTGTGGTATTATCTCTTGTACAGGTGCTGTGGTATTCCTTGTTGTTCATGTTCCACTTTTATCATTCAGAAATGATAAAATTGACGCAATGAAATATTATTTAAATATTCTCCTGTGACCCAGAAGGTTCTTTATTTTTTTGATATAATACAAGTGTATTGGATGAAAAAAACATTGCAGTGAAAATACTTTCAAAAATATTATTCGTTTTATTTTTATTTAATGTAGTGTAGGCTTCAGCATAGCAGAATATAATATTTTACTATTATATAATATTCATAATTGGAATTAAATTTACTATTTGGTACCAGCATCTCTTTGTCAGTTGCTGTATTACATTATACCAAATAATCGGTGCTTTTGGTGTAATGCAAGTGCTCCCATAAAATGCCTTTTGAATTATAACTTCAAAATAAGTGACGTAATTTTAAAGATAATACATTCCCTGGTAAATTGCTTATGTAAAAATCATCAAGAAATATTATGTTCACAATTATATTTATTTTAAAACAGTCTAATTTGGAGTTAATTTTACAAAAACATGATTTCACAAATGTTGATAGAATAATGTATTGCATGTAATTTCATTTTTCCAAAGCTAAATTTTCTAAAGTATACCTTTTCAATACCCTTTAAATTTTGGCTGAGAATGTTTTTTTTTTTATGTGTCATCTCATAATTCCATTAAACTCTAAAAAAAACAGGAAATATAGATGATTTGACTATACCTTTAAATTTGACATACATATTTATATTTTGAATTCGTATTTTGTATTTATATTTATATTCACATTTTGTATTAAACTTTTTATTCACACTTAATGTCTGCATTTTATACTTCCATTCCACATTTGTATTTTAGTCATCCACGTTTTGCAAAGCTTGCATGTAGTGCCTGCAGTTTGAACTGACCTCTGGTGGGGCTGTACAGCGAAGTGAAAATGGAGAATTAAGGCCACAATAGGGACACAGTAGGCCAGCAAGTGTGTGTGTGCATCTGTGTGTGAGTGTATCTGTGTGTGCATGTACGTGAGTGTGTGTGTGTCTGTGTGAGTGTGTGTCTCTGTCGGTGTGTATATGTGTGCGTGTGTCTGTCTGTCTGTGTGTGTGGGTGTGCGTCTGTCTGTGGGTGTCTGTCTTTCCTAACCTTCCCTCTCCCCAGTTTAATATCAGGATCGGTTATAAGTAGGTAATTTGGGACATTAAGAAAATTTCCATTACTGTCTACCTGTTCCATTATCTGTTTTTCTTTTCCTGTTTCAAGTTAAATTCAATTACTCCCGATGCCCCCCCCCCACCCCCACCCCCACCCCATGCCCCCGCGCCGAGCGTGAAGTTGAGTGTCTTAGATCTTCATTAATTCATATTGAAGGCATTTCATTTGGCCCCAGAAGGTGTGGGAGGCGCACAGGTTTATAATGAGCTGCTCTCATGGCCCCTGCGATTAAGAGCGCTTTAATCTGGGGGGGGCAATGGGGGTGGGGGGGGCAATGGGGTGAGAGAATGATGGGCTTTCTGCTGGAACACACCTCCAAGCCTCCCAGGAAACGTGGGTGTGTTTTGCGCAGGAGCAAACAGGCTCTGTGTCTGTATCACAGACAGATAAAGTGTGTGTGTGTGTGTGAGTGTGTGTGTGTGTGCACGTGAAAGAGAAAGATTAAAGAGAGAGAGAAAGATTGAAGAGAGAGAGAGAAACAGCCCGATGATGTATCTCCCATTACACGTGTAAAATCTCATTAAGCTTCAGTGGGATGCCTCGCCCTGTTTGTGTTTGTGTTTAGTGCATAGATCACTGACACTGCCACGCCAACAGGCCACGCCCACACCATGCTCACAGGCCACACCCACACCATGGCCACGCCCATTCTCACAGGCCACACCCACACCACAGGCCACGCCCACACCCACAGGCCTCTGTTCAACGCATCGCCCGCTCTGGGAATGCACGCATGCGACCTTGACAGCGCAGGAAAACCCCGCGTGCGCGAGCGCTTCTACACCCAGCCGACTCCGCCCTATCACAGGACAGGCTCTGCCCCGGCACAGCAGGAGGCCGAGATAACAGCCAATCACAGCCGCCCATATTGGACAGGACAATCACCACGCTTGAGTGTCAATCAATCCGAGTGCCAATCAAAATATAAAACAATACCTTCATTACACAAACGCAACCGTGGCTGTTTATTCCTGAAACTGAGCTCAGTGATAACACCGCCTCTATTTACTGCAAGTTCCACAACCTCTACGTAGTATTAGTAGTAATTATGATAAATATTACTATGATTATAGTCATTAATAAAGTGATGCCTTCTGGGAAGTGTTCACATCTCACAGCTGTGGTTGTTTTTCTGGCAGCTCTCCAGGTTGTACCAGCTGAGAAATGTAAATTAGAATTATGAGTGTTTTATCGTCTGAATTCTGGATTCCTGGTGGAAAACCCTGTCCTACGCCACCCTAAATCACTCAGGGGCCCAGACGGGTTTAAAATCAAAACAGGCCGTTCTCTCTCTCTCTCTCACTCCCCCTCTTTCTGTCTCTCTGTATGTCTGTCTCTCTCTCTCTCTCCCTCCCTCTCTCTTTCTCTTCTCTCTCTGTCTCTCTCTCTCTCTCTCCCCCTCTTTCTGTCGCTCTGTATGTCTGTCTCTCTCTCCCTCCCTCCCTCTCTCTTTCTCTTCTCGCTCTGTCTCTCTCCCTCCCTCCCTCGGTCTCTCTCTCTCACTCCCCCTCTCTCTCTCTCTCACTTCCTCTCTCTCTCTCCTCTCTGTTCCCTCTGTCTTGCTCTCTCTGAAATAGCATTTTCTGCAATGTTTAGATAAATGGGACATTAAAAAAATCTCTCTCCTCCCTCTATCTTTCTGCGATTCCTCTCTCTCTCCATTCACCCCCCTCTCCATTTCCTCCCTCTCCTCTCCGTTCCCTCTCTCCTCTGCATTCCCTTTCTCTCCTCTCCATTCCCTCTCTCTCTCTTAGTTCCCTCTCTCTCTCTCTCCATTCCTTCTCTCTCTCTCCGGTCCCTCTCTCTCCTCTGCATTCCCTTTCTCTCCTCTCCATTCCCTCTCTCTCTCTCCTTTCCCTCTCTCTCTCTCTCCTTTCCCTCTCTCTCTCTCTCCATTCCCTCTCTCTCCTCTCCGTTCCCTCTCTGGGTTTGGCGGTGTGATGCAGAGGTTTGATCTGATTGGACGCACAGCACTCCTCTCCGTGGGGGGGGGGGGGCAGACAGCCAGACGCGGTAAATCATGGGGATGGCGATGGAGAGACAGGGAGACAGAGAGAGAGAGAACAGAGAGAGAGAGAGGGAGAGAGAGAGTTGAAGCCCGCCCCCCCACCCCCCCTCCACATGGAGAGCATTCTAAGTGTCAGTGTTCCCAGCCTTCAGCACCTGCTTCCACCGCTACTCCCGCCATTTAAATCCCGCCAGCCACGAGAAAAGGAGGGAATAGAGAGAGAGAGAGGGGGAGAGAAAGAGAAAGAGAGAGAGAGAAAGAGAGAGCAAGAGAGACAGAAAGAGAGAGAGAATAGGAGGTAGGCCAGGTGTCCATCGGACAGACTGCTTACTTTTTAAAGTGCAGAGAACAAGGTGATAGGGAAATGTGATATTGTGGGTACATAAAACAAACAAACAAACCCCCCCCCCCCCCCCAGCGAAATAACTTTTAATTATTAATATTATCACAGTCTGGATTAAGACACCTAACGGAGAATTAACTTCCATGACGAAAATCCCACGCTATGAGAGACAGACAGACAGACCGGCGCCCCGAGCAGGGGCACAGACACAGACTGCTGATTAAATGCTCCCGGTGGTCTCACTGTCTCAAACGTTTGAACTGGAATGGTGACACTTTGACTAACACTGTGCGTGTTTAAAGCCATGTGTGTAGAACGCTGTGTGTGTGTGTAACGCTGTGTGTGTGTAACAGTGTGTGTATGTGTAACGCTGTGTGAGTGTAACGCTGTGTGTGTGTGTGTAACGCTGTGTGAGTGTAACGCTGTGTGTGTGTGTGTAACGCTGTGTGAGTGTAACGCTGTGTGTGTGTGTGTAACGCTGTGTGTGTGTAACAGTGTGTGTATGTGTAACGCTGTGTGAGTGTAACGCTGTGTGTGTGTGTGTAACGCTGTGTGTGTGTAATGCCGTGTTTGTGTAACAGTGTGTGTGTGTGCGTAACAGTGTGTGTATGTGTAACGCTGTGTGAGTGTAACGCTGTGTGTGTGTGTGTAACGCTGTGTGTGTGTAATGCCGTGTTTGCGTAACAGTGTGTGTGTGTGTGTAACAGTGTGTGTGTGTGTGTGTGTGTGTGTGTGTGTGTGTGTAACAGTGTGTGTGTTGTCTCCCCCCCCTTCTGTGAGGGCACACACTCGTCACACAGGCAGGCGAATCATTATCTCTGGAAACACGCGCGCGGGACGCGGCCCCCTGAGCGACCCCTGCGTGACCCCTGCGTGACCCCCCCCCCAGGTCCCCGCTGGCTCAGCGAACAGCGCCTCTGTGTTTGGGGCTCAGTGCGGAAATTCCAGCTCTCCGCTCGGAAAATACATTTTAAAACGACCGCCGTTTGCCATAATTCCTGTTCTTCCCTTTCATTCTTCCCCCGTGACTTCTGATATTAATGACATCATGCGTTCCATCGGGGAACATTTCGGCTGAACTCCCCGCTGGTTGTGAGATGACGTTCTGATGAGAACGTGGCCCAAATAGCTCTAGAACTTCTCTTTTTTTCTGCAAAGCTCTGTCAGGGTCACAGGAAACTGTTTCACGTGTCACTTCCTCCCAGGCTTTTCCTTTAGCTGACAACAACAAAACAGAACAGCATTCAGGAACGTCAGAAACGTCGGGAACGTTGGGAACATTCTCACTGGCTTTCCTGGAGGGAAAATGGCTGGCTGTGTCGCCTCACTGAGACATTACCTGGCATTTAATACTTTTTCATCAATTTTCCTTTATATTATGCTGCAGAAAAGATGAATATAGATTTAATTGATGTATTAGTCAATCCATCCAGGTTTCTGAGGTAGAAATAAATCCATTAAAGAGGTAAAATGGGAGGATCTCTTTTCACTGGTTTTGGGTTTTGATCACATGATCATACGTGTGCATGTACATGGCAGCTGTAGCTTCACTAGTGGTCCATTTGCGTTTCCCAGGTCAAAGGTCACGGACTGCGGTCAGCTTCAGCGAGGGCAGGGCAGGCCACCTCCTCATAAACGCAGGGGCAGTGGATCGAACCAAAGCCATAAATGTGGGGATTAGTCTGGCTTTATGTTTATGGCATTGTGACGTCTGTCAGTCACTGCGCCGTATGCAGGGTCATCCAGCACTTACAGCGGTACCGAGCCACGCCTCCCGCCACGGCGGTTAGTCACGTGACCTTCGGAAAGGGCGGGGCCATTGGGGCGGGGTGCTCATATCCCGGCATGCTACACAGACGATGCTATTTTTCCTCCAAACAAGGGAGTCCATTACCTGCCAGATTACAGATGATCTCCGGATCAGAACCACATTTAAAACAACCAGTCTGTGGGAGGAGCCAGTAAGGAGCCAGTCACTCGTGGAATTTCCACAGCGAATACCTCAGATACGCGACTCCCTAACGAAGCCTCATACGCGACTCCCTAACGAAGCCTCATACCGACTCCCTAACAAAGCCTCATACGCGACTCCCTAACGAAGCCTCATACCGACTCCCTAACGAAGCCTCATACCGACTCCCTAACGAAGCCTCATACGCGACTCCCTAACGAAGCCTCATACCGACTCCCTAACGAAGCCTCATACCGACTCCCTAACGAAGCCTCATACCGACTCCCTAACGAAGCCTCATACGCGACTCCCTAACGAAGCCTCATACGCGACTCCCTAACGAAGCCTCATACCGACTCCCTAACGAAGCCTCATACGCGACTCCCTAACGAAGCCTCATACCGACTCCCTAACGAAGCCTCATACCGACTCCCTAACGAAGCCTCATACCGACTCCCTAACGAAGCCTCATACCGACTCCCTAACGAAGCCTCATACCGACTCCCTAACGAAGCCTCATACCGACTCCCTAACAAAGCCTCATACGCGACTCCCTAACGAAGCCTCATACCGACTCCCTAACGAAGCCTCATACGCGACTCCCTAACGAAGCCTCATACCGACTCCCTAACGAAGCCTCATACCGACTCCCTAACGAAGCCTCATACCGACTCCCTAACGAAGCCTCATACCGACTCCCTAACGAAGCCTCAAACGTGACTCCCTAACGAAGCCTCATACCCACTCCCTAACGAAGCCTCATACCGACTCCCTAACGAAGCCTCATACCCACTCCCTAACGAAGCCTCATACCGACTCCCTAACGAAGCCTCATACCGACTCCCTAAGGAAGCCTCATACGCGACTCCCTAACGAAGCCTCATACCGACTCCCTAACGAAGCCTCATACCGACTCCCTAACGAAGCCTCATACCGACTCCCTAACGAAGCCTCATACGCGACTCCCTAACGAAGCCTCATACGCGACTCCCTAACGAAGCCTCATACCGACTCCCTAACGAAGCCTCATACGCGACTCCCTAACGAAGCCTCATACCGACTCCCTAACGAAGCCTCATACCCACTCCCTAACGAAGCCTCATACGCGACTCCCTAACGAAGCCTCATACCGACTCCCTAACGAAGCCTCATACCGACTCCCTAACGAAGCCTCATACCCACTCCCTAACGAAGCCTCATACCGACTCCCTAACGAAGCCTCATACCGACTCCCTAACGAAGCTTCATACCGACTCCCTAACGAAGCCTCATACCGACTCCCTTACGAAGCCTCATACCGACTCCCTAACGAAGCCTCATACCGACTCCCTAACGAAGCCTCATACCGACTCCCTTACGAAGCCTCATACCGACTCCCTAACGAAGCCTCATACCGACTCCCTAACGAAGCCTCATACCCACTCCCTAACGAAGCCTCATACCGACTCCCTAACGAAGCCTCATACACTACAGAAGAGACGCAGGATCCCTCCGATGAGTCCAGGCGCTCAGTAAGCACGGTGGCAGGAGGTGTATCGTTTAATTATCATAAAACATATATCATTTTTAGCAAGGGACTTGGAAAAGGAGCCATGGGGAACACTTTGACAGACAGGGCAGTCTGTCTTCATTACCAAAAGCCATTTGAGGAGAATCGTTTTGTCTGCCCGTGAGCACAGACACAGCGCTCACTGAACCCGGGAAGAGAACCCCGATTCCAGTCCGGGGTGGAGGCGCGGCTCCGCGGGAGAGTGAGCTCAAAAGAGGGGCGCATGAGCTTTAGGCCAGGCGCTGTACCCCCCAAAGCTCCCGACCGGCACGGGGAGGGATCCCGCACCCCGCGGCCAAACGTTAACCTCCCGCCTGTTTACCGTCTACCATGAATGAGAGTCCAGACGTGTACAGGCACAAACGTGCACCCCACTGTACAAACACAACGTGCGCCCTACTGTACCAACTGTACAAACACAACGTGCGCCCTACTGTACCAACTGTACAAACACAACGTGCGCCCCACTGTACAAACACAACGTGCGCCCCGCTGTACACACAGTGTGTTTATTCACACGCCCCGTTTCAGCCTCTTTAGGACTGGAGCTGGCAGGCCTGTCGCCACACCCCTCGCGTCTCAGTGGGTGGCCAGACCGAAATGAGGAAGTATATTTTTCAGGCTCAAAGCAACAGCGTAATCACCGCGGTGCTGGAGCGGAGCGGAGCAGACTGCAGACGTTAAAACCAGCCGCAGAAACGAAGGCCTTCAGTGTGTTACAGTCTGGGCTGTGCGGCTGGAAGGCAGATGTTTTCTCATTTAATTGTAGATTAGCCGTCTTTATTTTGCAAGAATTATTTTTTTTTACATCCTTGCCTCTTTCCCTGATGGTTGTAATTCATTTTCCAATATGTGATAATAAAAAAAACTCGATAAAAAAGTTTATGAAAAAAGAAAGTAAGATTTATTTCCGCGTGGCACCCGCGCCTCCCCTGCCTGCACGGGCTCCTCATTCTCATTACAGCCCAGCACACGGCCCAGGATCTCTGCACATTTCCCTGCATCCATCCTTCTTATTATTTAATTATTTGGCCAATTACTTTGGTCAATGTCCAGAGCGGTCATAGGCAGGCGATAGCGGCAGGCGCCGACGGCAGTTTAACTACAATAACGTTTAGCAAATAACAGCCATAACAATTTAACTCCAATAAAATTCCACTTAATTCCCAGAAACAATATCACGCAATATTCCGGTCAGTTTTAATAGGAGATGGGGAAGCTCTCCCCCCAGCGCTCGCAGTAATATTACTCTGATTTTCCTCATCTCCTCGCGTCTGAGTAAACCGTGCTGTCCCAGGGATCGCACGCCAGGACGCCCCGCTCCCGTCTGCTCCCGGTCACGCGGTAACCGTTTCCCAGGCGACGGGCTACGCCAACGTAGCCCAGGACGGTCGTTTCGATCAGTTTCGGGAGTTCACACCAACTTATTATAAAATAAGCCCAATCATTCAACAGCTGATATTTCAGCTCCATTTCTGGAAGGACAGCTGAGAACCGTTCCTGTGTCCGGACGCTCTAATTTACGGCTAAAGTATCTGAAGCGCATTCAGCTAATTAGCTTATTTAGCCAGTGTAATTAGTGACATTGATGTCCTGGCATACACACCAGCCTGGCAGGAGAGAATCTGCCCAACCTGGGGCTATACAGTACTACAGGAGAGGCATTGCGCTCAATAATGCTAACTGCTAACCTGTAGGCATAGGGACAGAGCCAATGCAGCAGCAACCAGAACAAACCTGGTCCCCACAATCCACCCAAACCTGCGTGCGTTTGTGTGTGTGTGTGTGTGTGTGTGTGTGTGAATGCATGCGTCTGTGTGTGTGTGTGGTGTGTATTTCTGGCCGTGTATGTGTGTGTGTGTGCGTATTTGTGTTCGCATGTTGAGAAGAGAGGTGCTGATTCTTCCTCAGCACCCCCCCCCCACTGCCCCCTGTGTTCCAGCTGGAGGAGGAAGGGAAGGACATGGTGGGAGGGGGGTTGGCGGGGTCACCCAGCGGTTAAGTCCAGCCGCAGTCAGCCAGGCCTCCTCTCATTCTTCTGCTCATTACGCGGCTGCTTCCTCTGCCCACCATGACCCCCCCGTCCTCTATTTTCAGCTGGGGGGGGGGGGGGGGGGGCGCGTTCCTGCGCTCCTTAGCAACGGCGCCTGGCAGGACGTGGGCCCTCGGCTTGGCGCCAACGCCTCAGGCTGGGCGGGCCGCAGAAACGCACATAACGCTGCTCTCTCGTCCAATGAATGGACAAAGACCCGCCCGCCAACGCCCATCTGACCCGCCCGCCAACGGCCGCCTGACCCGCCCGCCAACGGCCGCCTGACCCGCCCGCCAACGGCCATCTGACCCGCCCGCCAACAGCCGCCTGACCCGCCCGCCAACGGCCGCCTGACCCGCCCGCCAACGGCCAACTGACCCGCCCGCCAACGGCCATCTGACCCGCCCGCCAACGGCCACCTGACCCACCCGCCATCTGACCCGCCCGCCAACGGCCATCTGACCCGCCCGCCAGCGGCCATCTGACCCGCCCGCCAACGGCCATCTGACCCGCCCGCCAACGGCCAACTGACCCGCCCGCCAACGGCCAACTGACCCGCCAGCATGCGCCGGAGAGCTTGCGGGCTCCACACGCTCCCCAACACGCCCACAACCCAACCAGCTCTCTGAAACAGACACAAACTGAGCACCAGTTTGACCTCGCTGGGACATCCCTCTCTCTCTCCCTCCCTCTCCCTTCCTTCCTTCCTCCCTCCCTCTCTCTCTCTCTCTCTCCCTCCCTCCTTCCTTCCCTCTCTCTCTCCCTCCCTCCCTCCGGCGCATACAAGCATGCAAACCAATCAAACTCCGAAACCCCAAGGTGCATTCCACCCGCCAGTCACCCTCCCTACGCGCCAGCGTGAGCCACGCACTCACAGACCCGCTGTGCGTGCCTTCAAAATGGCGGAGGCGACTGTGGCTTTATAAAATGGCTCAGAGGTCTGAACCGCAACAAAGAGGCAAACGATGTGTGTGGTGAAAACCTGCTGGACTTGCGCTCTGTGCAGGCAGACTGTGAACAAACTGTAATGGCTACCTCTTCCCCCAGCGAGGGCTACCTCTTCCCCCAGCGAGGGCTACCTCTTCCCCCAGCGAGGGCTACCTCTTCCCCCAGCGAGGGCTAGCTGGAAGAGAGAGAGCATCACACCAGTACTGGCATCCCTGCATTGGCTATCGGTCAAGTACAGGATTGAATTTAAGGTTTTTTATTTGCTTGTAAAGCATTACATGGCCTGGTGCCCCAGTACATCTCTGAGCTCCTCTGCCCCCCTCCAACCCCAACCCTCAGCTCCTCTGCCCCCCTCCAACCCCAACCCTCAGCTCCTCTGCCCCCCTCCAACCCCAACCCTCAGCTCCTCTGCCCCCCTCCAACCCCAACTCTCAGCTCCTCTGCCCCCCTCCAACCCCAACCCTCAGCTCCTCTGCCCCCCTCCAACCCCAACCCTCAGCTCCTCTGCCCCCCTCTAACCCCAACCCTCAGCTCCTCTGCCCCCTCTCCAACCCCAACCCTCAGCTCCTCGGACCAGCTGCTCCTGGCCGTCCCTCGATCGAGGCTAAAGGGAAAGGCCGATCGTGCCCTCGCAGTAGCCGCCCCAAAGCTTTGGAACAGGTTACCATTTTTAATTAAGTGTTCCCCCTCTGTGGACACTTTTAAGGCTAAACTCAAGACCCACTTGTTTTCTCAGGCTTTTGAGTGTCCTTAAGGTTTTATGAGGTTTTACTTGCTACCCTTCTGTGTTTTATATTTTCCAACTGTTCCTTTACTTATTTAACTATGTATGCATATTTTGTTATCTCTACTGCTTTTTTGCTGTTACCCGTTATTTTATTGTGTTATTTTATTGTACAGCACATTGGTCAACCTCGGTTGTTTAAATGTGCTTTATAAATAAACTTGGTTTGATTTGATTTGATTTGATTTGATACCGCTTCCCCCAGCGAGGGCTGCACGTCAATCACTCAGGTCATCTGGCATGGCACTATTCTTATTCATGGCTAGCTTTGCATCTATGTAAACATGACAAACGTGTTTCACCGAACACAGGTCACTCATTCTGGAAACTGCTGAAAAGAAGCTACAGGCGCCATCTTGGATCGGCACTCAAGTTCAGAGCGGTGGAAGCCAAACTCGGCAGGATAAAAAATACTCTCAGGTCCTTCCGGAAAATCCGTTTATCCGTGTTTAGCCTTGGAGGACATTTCCCGCTTCAAGCCCTTCCACAAACGGCAAAGAACAAATTCAGTTTTCAGCATCCACTGCAGTATCCTTAAAAATAAATTACTGTGTGACCATTTCCTGATGCAGAAACTTTAAAATAACTTTACCTTTGATTTCATTGCAATGAGTGATCATATGAATCTAGTCTGCAAAAGAAAAAATTATAAGGAATCTGACCAACCCTGAAGAGACAATTATATGCAAAAGCCTTTACCCCTTCTGATGGACTCCAAGTCTTGCCTCTCGAGAATCTAATTCAGCCACATTGCCAGACAGAATGTTAATTTACCATATTTCTGATGGATAGATGGTGCCTGAATTCTTAATCCAGAGAGGGAAAATGATAGTTTCTGTTGTTATTAGGTTATTATTATTAATTATATTTTTTTAATCAACTGAATTATGTAATATAAAATAGTCATCATTTGTGAATGCACACCTTTGCATATTTATATTATCAGGCTTCCTACAGTCGTTAAATTGGGCATAAAACTTGCCTACTTTTATTTCAATGTGATAACATTTAAGATTCACACACATACTGGTGAGCTATACATCACAACTCTAAACAACAAGATACAATAATAATAATAATCATAGTCAGCCATTAATAAGAGTCAGCATCATCTTCATCATCCTCAGTAACAGCCACCATAAGCTCAATTGCAAAATTATTATAGTTATCTAATTATAATAATTTTCCAATAGTGTTTCTTTATTATTGCGAAGATAAGAATCTTTAAGAACAGCTTTCCTCTGCCGTGCACTCGACAGCACATTATTATAATTGTTGTTGCTGTTATTTTAAATGTACTCGTCCTGGTCTAGCCACTGTTTTACAGTGGTTTTGTTACCTGTTCCTGAGAAGGAATGAGTATCATTCGGCAGAAAAAAGTTCCTTAAAAAGTCGTTAGACATCAAAAGCGGGCCTTTTGATGTCCAATCGACCGAAATAAGGGTTTGCAGCCAGAAATGTGCTGCTGTCCTCAACGACTCTAATGACAATGAGGACAGACTCTACAAGAAATATTTGATTTGTGTTCAGGTATTAAGAAGTCAGCTTTCCACCGAGAACATGTTTACCCTATATTTAAACGCAGTAAGAATACCAGGGAAGACTAAGTAACACATGTGCGTCAGTATAGTAATGCTCAAACCTTTTTTAAGGAGAACTGAATATAATTTTTCTATTGACTGAATTATATTGCATGAATTAATTGCAGCTGTGCAATAATCAAAGTGAAACCGCAATCGAATGCCAACACTTTCTAAAATAATTCAGAAAATTCGGAAACCCGGTGAAAGGCACTTGCTACCGGATGTAGCCTACATTCTATTTGTTCTGTGTTCATTACACGCGCCGATCTAACAGCCCTCTCGCGTACAGTCGTCTTTAATAAAGGATGCGTTTAATAATGTGCAACAATATACGACTGGTCATCACAACAAGCAAATGTACATAACATATATTCATTTCGATTTGAGGGCCATGGCAATGGGCCTTTTGCAGATATTGTTGTGTACCAAACTAAAAATGATCCTGTCGCAAATACAATATCAACAGAGAAAGGTCTGTATTTCCGGGATATAATTTTGACTCAGTTAATTCAATTAATCTACTCCATAATTTAACAATTATGAATAATAATAATAATAATAAACAATGCATCACTATACATATATGATTTTGTATGTTTGTTTAACATACACCTCGATATAGCGCCACCTGCTGAGTTTGAGCTGAACTTTTGCTCATGTTGTAGTTTCAACAACAGTGATAAACCGCAACATGTCAGTGTCTGTGTAACCCGTCAATAAAGCCCACTTCACATTTTTTAATGCAAAGATTTTACTTCGTGTACAACAATCACATCTTTACTACGCCATGGAGCTGCTGTAAAACACACTACATGCTCTGGGACATATTTTACTCCGTGTTTATTAAATAGTCATAAATATTTCAAAGTTGTTGGGCACTTAGAAGTCTGGTATGTAAGTAGGCCCTATAGCAAGAACTGCAACGTATTTGTATCCTTCCTTTTGATATTCTGCAATTATCACTGAAGTCGTAATTTACGGTTTGCGATAACACGACACGTGTCTTAAATTCTTATTCGTTGACTGAGTAAACCATACATTTGGGAGTTTGGAAATACAGTAGTCTGCTATGTATTTGTTAAAACAATTGCACGAGACCTTTTTCTTTAATGCACGTAGCAGAAATGTTTTATACACCGAATATACATTTATTCGCATTTTTCTTTTCTCGTGAACTCATTTTACTTTACATGTTAATCTTGGAAATAATTGTGCTCATATTTATAGCCAGATTATTACTGCACTTTTTTGTGATCTTGTCAGTTTAGGCGCGAATCTCCGAGCCGTAATGCTGCAGCTTTATATTTAAAAACAAACCGTTTTCTGTTACTCTGGAGTACTACCTGCAATCATTTGCAAAACAAGTAAATAGTTTTGATTCACGCTTTTTAGTTAGCCTCAATTTTTTCCTGAAAAATTATGTTTCTATTTGTCTTTTCAAGGACATTGTGTAGAGTAATTTACAGAAACTCTTTGAGACGAACATGGAATATAAAATATTTGGATAGGATGGCTTTACTAAATTCTTTTTTTCTGCTTGCCTGTCTGTCTTTGCAAAAACGTCTTAAATTATAGTCTTTATCGCTCTCACACACGCGCGCGCGCACACACATATACAATATATTCTGTATTAATAACTAAAATCCGTATCCGTAACTAAAAGATTATTGTGCACAACGTCAATTATTTTAAGAATGTTTGGAATTTATTGGGAATACCTTCTGAAACGGAATCCATGGTATACATGCACAAAAAAGCTTCAGCGCCACCTAGCCGCGAAACCGTTGACCGCATGCGCGTATACTTTACTGGGCCGACCAGTTGTGCAATGCCTAACCCACAAAAAGGTTACATTTACTGCTTGAACGAATGTTTTCTTTTGAATAACTGATACTTCGTAATTGTATTGTACTGCTAACGGAACATACAAATTAATTGTGAAAATACATGCATCCTTAAAATGATCAACAAACTTTTAACTGACGCAAATTTCTAAATTATGTCACCTATTATTTACATGTAGAAATTAAATGACCTGCACATTGCATGAAATGAGCCTTTGTGGCAGATAGCCTACATATATTATAAGCTATACACCTATGATATATTGTATAAGTAAAACGTTGCAATACATATTAATTAGGAAAACATAATTTAACGACTGCCTTGTAAAACAGCAATTAAAAGCGTTTGGGGAGAAAGAAGGCCCGGGTGATGAGAGGAATTATAACTTCGTGGCCAAATAAATCGTCCTAAATTATCATTAGAAAATAGCTTTTTCAAAATAAACTGCATTATTGTTTGTCTGAAGGTGTTTGAAAGTCAAATGAATGGAACTGACGCAGCAGTAGTACGCTCACGATAATTAGCGTCGCATTTTCGGAAAGTTGGATAATGCCGGCTACTGAGCTGATTTTAAATGCGTTGGCAATCATCATCAGTTAAATTTCAACAGATGGCGTTGTTCTCTGCTCAAGCGATCAACTTTTATACATCTCTATCGAATTTAACACATATAACTTCGTCATATTTTTGCTTCAAGTTAAATAATTTTCAGTAAATAAATATCCAAGAAAACTACACACTCGTCTTCAAACTTTTTCAGGACTTATTCTCTTTTGTTATATCATGCGCATTGTCTGAAGTTAGGTGCATGTTTTACAATCAGTTTAAATTCGGTAACAGTGTAAATTAATTCCTCTTATAGAGATTCCAAAATTTTTAAAGGCTTCATTTGAGGATTTATTTAAGGAATTATGAACTACCCACTTTTGCATATACAGGGACGATGTCATATTTTTGCGAAAAGGAGGCATGTAGTTTTAGGAATCTTATGCATGTAGGCCACGCTCAAGCGTACTAACCTGTAGGTTATATTTTACCCATAAAACGATTCCATTAAAATACGAAGAATGAACGACAAGTATCATTTTAGCATCCATTCCTGGATTTATAATGCGTTTTAAATCCTGCTCGAGCACATGGCCATATGCACAACTGACCAATCGTGACTTTAGTGACCTCAGTCGTAGGTATAATAATACTAGGCGAATAACAAGCGTCATCTATTTAAACAGACCTTTAAACCGAAGCCCTGTACCCAACCTGGGCCGGAAATCCTGCAGTCTGTGAGTGCAGGTGCAACTGTGGGCCACCGGTGTAACTGTCATTTAAAGCACAGCATTAAACGTCTCGCGATGGTCTTAATCGATCTAAAACACCGTGCAATTTGTCCAAATTAAAAGTAATTTGGCCTACTCTAAACATATCATTGTATCGACGACAGTGCATGATGTCGAAGGGGTCAAGTGACTGGACAGGTAGCGGCTGGTGCCCCTGGATGGGGTACAGACGGACAGAGCCGTCAGTTTGAAATAGGGCACGCGCTTTTCCTCTTCCTGAGGAAAAGGACACCTTTTCCGCCCTTCTCGGACTCTCAAGGACTACTCGTGCCGCTGAATTTCCACAGTCAAGGCCTTTCTTCTTTTGTCTGGTATAATTTTCTTTTGTTCATCTCTCTGTTAACATTCCAAGTATGTGTAATCTTACTTCAGTAAATTTTCAAAATAATTTGTATAATTGATAAGAGCACAGTCGCGAGAATATAAACATGACGCCCATCACCCCTTATTTCATCTCCATTAGTTATATTTATCCATTAAAATTGTATGCACACGTTTTAGTGGGAACTAATTATTTTTTGCGAAATATTACCTAATTTGCCCCGTTTTTGTATAACTGAAGATCTTGAGAGCTGTTTGTCCGCACTTTCTGAAGAATAGTATGACAAAATTTAAAGTAGGCTACTTCTAAAAACATTAATAACATATCATAATAACATATCCTAACATAATAACATATCCTATTACATAACATACTTAGTCGTGTATGTGTATTCGCTGGTCCATTAACAACCGTAGTCGGTTTAAGTGTTGGGTCGTGAGTCATGCATTTTAAAACATACATATGTCTAAATGAAATCAAGGTTTATTATAAATTCCTACTTTAAATATTTTCAGTGTTCAGTGGTAATTATAGTTTAAGGATTAATTCTGAAAAAAAAAGATACTAAAGAAGTGATTCGTTATGCCCACGTGCAAAAGTATAATTTGAAGAAATCAGGAAATGTGCCGGTCTTTAATAGGCCTGTTCGTGGTATTAGAATGTTTGGTATCATAAATATGTGTTCTCCCTTGTTTTGATGATAACAATCTGATAGCCATTGGACATGGTCACCATAAAAGGACATGTTCACGAGGAACGACGCGAGTTTAATGCTCAATGACGTTCTAAATGCATTCAAACCAGAGAAAATGTATACTGCTAAAAGTGCAAGGTACGTAGAGCCAGGACTGGGTATACTGTAGATGGCTTAGAATATTTTAGGCCTGCTTTCACGATTCGTTTGTTGTGTCTCACCATAACACGACATGCTGGAAAAAAAATTGTTATTGGACAAGTGGTTGGTAATTTATTTTATAAATGGGAGGAGAGAGAGAGTGAGAGAGAGAATTTTCGAAGTTCAATGTGCACTATATTTGGTATTGTTAGTTAAGAAACACTGTTATTGGAAACATTTTGAAATTCTAATAACCTCTCCACATTTCAGAAGGAAATCAGGCATTTGTATTCCAGAAACAGCGATCTTGCTCATTGCAGGTAATTTCGTGTTCATACATTTTTAACATTTGTCTGTGAATATTTAAGTAGCATAAAATAGACCTGCGGAATATGCGCGGGCATTTTCATTCTTTCATATTACAGAAACTTCACTGTACTTACTGTGCACGACTTCTAAACATTCTTCACAGCTGCGGTGAAAATGTACGGTGTTTTAATAAATCTGCAAACACACACACACAAACACACGCTCTGTCTCTGTCAGACAGCTGTTAGCGTTCCTGTCTATTCATTTTTTATGACTCGCAGTAGAAAACAAAAAGCAACACTTGTGACCAAATTAAAAAAATAAAAATAAAAAAGCGTGAAAAAAATTAAACGGTGATAATCTGCGATTCTGCCCCGTATTCCCACCTGAGAAAGCGATTTTGTTTTATTTAGCTTTAAATGTTTGAAAGGTCAACATCTGTGATTTTCGGCCCAGTATAAAATGAGTTATGATCTGTGGAACTGAAGCCTCTCGCAGCTCTGCGGCGCTTGCGCACACAGACTTTTACGAGCCTTCGGTATTTATTGCCTTGTTCATGGCAAGAATGAATTGAGTTTTACTCGTTCCGCATCCTTTCAATTAATGCTGTCATTTATGCATTTGGATTTATAAAACATGATCAAATAAGTCCTATTAGATGTTTGTATTTGTATTTTTTTAAATTTTTGTTAGTTTCAGTAGGCTACCTCGACCCCCATATCTCCCTGCACCAAAGAAACATGTCACAGTTATGTTCCCTCAATAAGAACGTCTGGGAAACCGGGGTTTAATAAACACCAGGAGTTACTGCTGGCAATATCGTTTTCTATTGAGAACTACAGTGTACCTCGGCAGCACAACATCTGTTCAAATTAAGAGCTGCTATATTGTGCTTCGTCTCCCGCCTTCCCAAGTGATGCCGCGCGTTCGCTCGCGCCTCCGCGAAAGTTAAGCAAGCCGTAAGCAAACACTTACTCACCCACCCACTTCCAAAAAAAAAGAAGAAAAAAAAAAAAAAAAAAACTTGGGGCACGGTGGAGAACCCGTCCTCTCCATGCCCTCCAGATTCCCTCGTAAATGAGCGACAGTCTAATGGCCACCACCCCCTCCTGGCCAGGAGATAGATGTAAAGGATAATTCGCACCTGCCCCCTCCCCCGCCCCCCACCCTCCAAACCAAGCGGACAGGTATGTCGTAGGTGGTCTGCTCCCTCCTGTCAGGTCCCCCGGGGTTATAATTCAGCTGGATAACCATTCTGTGTGTGCCATAGCTACACATCTGGAAGCTCTGCAGTGCTCCATGCACATAACAGCATGGCTGCAATTCATTTACTGCTGACAGGAATACAAAGGGCTCAACAATAATGGCAGAGACCAACCATGGGCTTTAGGCCGTGTGTGTGTGTGCGTGTGCGTGCGCGTGCTTGTCAGAGAGAGAGTGTGTGCGAGAGAGAGATTGAGAGTGTGTGTGTGAGTGTGTGCGCGTCAGAGTGAGAGTGTGTGTGTGTGTGTGTGTGTGTGAGCACGTTAGAGAGAGAGAAAGACTGAGATAGAGAGAGAGAGTGAGAGTGTGTGTGTATGTGTGTGTGCGTGAGAGATTGAGAGAGAGTTTGTGTGTGTGCTTGTCAGAGAGAGATTGAGAGAGGGAGAGAGAGAGACAGTGTGTGTGTGTGTGCGTGTGAGCGCGGCAGAGTGAGAGTGTGTGTGTGTGTGTGTGTGAGAGAGAGAAAGACTGAGATAGAGAGAGAGAGAGAGTGAGAGTGTGTGTGTATGTGTGTGTGCGTGAGAGATTGAGAGAGAGTTTGTGTGTGTGCTTGTCAGAGAGAGATTGAGAGAGAGATAGAGAGAGAAAGTGAGTGTGTGTGTGTGCACGCGCACGTGAGAGAGAGATTGAGAGCGAGAGAGAGAGATGTGCTAGCTACATTTTGCCAGCTAATTAGATCCTTTTTCTTTGGAACTTGCCGACTTGTCCAGTTGCATAATGGCAAAGTTGCAGTTCACAGTGAGACTCTCCAGAATCACTTGTGGTAAAAGAACAGTTTAATTTGAAGTTGATATTTATTCTACTTCGGAATGGCCAATCATTCAGTTTTATACACCCTTGTGCCACTGCACTCCACACATTAAGCGCTGACCTTTACTTTGGATAACAGATCGAAGAAACATTAATTACACTTTCCAGTTACTTACAGTACACTACATGTCAAACGGAAAATTAATGTCATGCAATGAAAATGGCACCTCTTTAAATTTTCTCTGCCAAGTCGAGAGGGGGAACCCGCCATTGATAAGGACAGCGTGAGCTGACGCTCGTGCAGAAGTAACCCTTCGATTGCAGGAGCCCGTTCAGACACCAGCTCTAGGGAGCTAAAGCACTGCAGGAAGTAGGGTAATGATGATCCCCATCAGCCAGACCTCTCTGGGATGATCTATACGGCACACATTTGCTATACGTTCGCACGAGAACTACATTTTCCTTGTATGAAAAATGTTGTGATTTGCTGAAATATTGAAGTAATAGATATTGTCGAAAATAGCCTCTCCCTGATGAGAGCATTCATTAACTCTATACCAAGAAGCCAAAATCCTTCTTCCTGCTAATCACAGATGGCTTTCTGATGAGCAGGGCAGAGTTAGGAAAGCTCTTCCCATAGTTCTGAGCTGCCAAGAAAGGCTACAGATGGGAAATGTAGTTTCACCTCAGGCAGGACTACACAACATAACACATTTTTATTTTATGACAGAGGCAGTCTGTCCTTGTGGCAGGGATGTGGCATTTTTAGTCCTAAAACTTGTACAGCTTTTCAGAAGGAAAGGCAAAGAAATCTGCCGGCCGGGCTGGGGGTATCACTCAGACCTGCATACCCATACTCATACCCTTACCCTTACCTGTACCCGTACCCATACCCATACTCATACCCTTACCTGTACCCATACCCGCATACCCATACCCATACTCATACCCTTACCCTTACCTGTACCCGTACCCATACCCATACTCATACCCTTACCTGTACCCATACCCGCATACCCATACCCATACTCATACCCTAACCCTTACCTGTACCCGTACCCGCATACACACTGCACACTTTCTCACCCACCATCACCAACCCGACTCACACTGCACACTTTAACCACCATCACCAACCGACTCACACTGCACACTTTAACCACCATCACCAACCGACTCACACTGCACACTTTAACCACCATCACCAACCGACTCACACTGCACACTTTAACCACCATCACCAACCGACTCACACTGCACACTTTAACCACCATCACCAACCGACTCACACTGCACACTTTAACCACCATCACCAACCGACTCACACTGCACACTTTCTTACCCACCATCACCAACCGACTCACACTGCACACTTTAACCACCATCACCAACCGACTCACACTGCACACTTTCTTACCCACCATCACCAACCCACTCACACTGCACACTTTCTTAACTCGCTGTGTTCATTTAAGTCCCCTCCCCAACGCCCAACCACAAGCTTTCATGCTTTTTTCCTACTATACCATTTTATGCTGCCCCTTAGTTTGGTGTGTTTTTTAAGGGGGGGGGGGTTTGTAGTTTTAAGTGGAAACCACAGAGCTCACCCCCGGGTGGCATCCAGGGGTCCCGCCATCAGAGGGGTGCGGACAGGTTTACGCCGGCCGGCCCCGCCCACATCCCGTCCGTCACGCCGGTTCGGGCGCTTTCATCCGACCCCGAGCTGCCGCGCGGTCGCCGGGCAACAGCTCTTATTTACCGCCAGCGCGGGAGCACAGAGGAGCCGGCGCCCGTTTCCGCGGGAACGCTGATGCCAGGATTCCTTTTCCTTTCACAGGAGGCCGGCGGGGAAACAGGGAAGGGGCCCCGACCGGGAGGAATTTACGAGCGACGCCGGAGACGCACGGGGGGGGGGGCCCAGTCGCACGGCGACCGCACGCCATCGCTGTCACGCTGCTTACTCCAGTCCAGCTGGAGGGGGACTGTTCTGTGGGGAAAGTAGAGGGGCTGATGGGAGTTTTTTTTGAGTGGAGTGGGGCAGAAAATGTGCTGGGAAGGGGGAGACGCCGAGAGTGAACGATATCAAACAACATCACACACTAGTGACCAACATCACACTAGTGACAAACATCACATGCTAGTGAACAACATCACATGCTAGTGAACATCACACTAGCAAACAACATCACACACTAGCAAACAACATCACACACTAGTGAACAACATCACACGCTAGTGAACAACATCACAAGCTAGTGAACAACATCACACACTAGCAAACATCACACGCTAGTGAACAACATCACACACTAGCAAACAACATCACACGCTAGTGAACAACATCACACTAGCAAACATCACACACTAGCAAACAACATCACACACTAGTTAACAACATCACACGCTAGTGAACAACATCACAAGCTAGTGAACAACATCACACACTAGCAAACAACATCACACGCTAGTGAACAACATCACACTAGTGACCAATGCTCACACAGCCAGAGAAGACGATGCACGTCAGCAGTAAACCTTCCGGTGAAAGTTGTTTCTCCGCTGTTGTTTTCCACGCACGCACGCACGCACGGCATTCTCTTTATTATCCACGGGCAACCCGGCCCTGGGGCCCTGGTCCGCAGTCGGTTTTTTTGTTATTTGTCCTGAATAGTTTATTCAGCTGATAAAGGTTTTGTGTGATATCTGCGCGGCGGCCATCTTTTATATCTGTTATACTATTAGAGGATGATTGTATTTGCAGTTAAACATGTGAATGGGGGCAGTAAATCTGGGCGGGCAGATTTAGGGAGCTGTACTCACTGCTGAGCTCTGTCCGAGGGGAGTCCTTTCTCTCCGGCTCAATGGCGCAGCGTAAATTCAGCTCAGGCTGCTGATCAAAGCCACGGGTCTGCCCCGCACGAGTGTGTGTGCGTGTGTGCGTGTGCGCGTGTGTGTGTGTGTCTGTGTGTGCGTGTGTGTGTGCGTGTGTGAGTGAGTGAGTGAGTGAGTGAGTGAGTGAGTGAGTGAGTGTGTGTGAGTGTGTGTGAGAGTGTGCGAGTGTGTGAGTGTGAGTGTGTGTGTGTGTGTGTGTGTGAGAGTGTGTGTATGTGTGTGGGCGTGTGTGTGTGTGTGTGTGAGTGAGTGAGTGTGAGTGTGAGTGTGAGTGTGAGTGTGTGTGTGTGTGTGTGCGTGCGTGCGTGCGAGTGAGTGTGCGTGTGTGAGTGTGTGAGTGAGTGTGTGTGTGAGTGAGTGTGTGTGTGTGTGAGTGTGTGAGTGTGTGTGTGAGTGAGTGAGTGAGTGTGTGTGTGTGAGTGTGTGTGTGTGTGTGTGTGTGTGTGTGTGCGTGCGTGTGTGTGCGTGTGTGAGTGTGTGTGTGCGCGTGTGTGCGCGCGTGTGAGTGTGCGTGTGTGTGTGTGAGTGCGTGTGTGTGCGTGTGTGTGCGTGTGTGTGTGAGTGTGTGTGTGTGAGTGTGTGTGTGTGTGCGTACGCGTGTGTAGGCCTCAGGAGCCCCAGAGCTCTCCCGCTAACCAGTACCACTCTGGGGCTCCAGCGGCCTACAGACGCGCACACACACACGCGCACACACACACACACACAAACACACTAACACTCACTCACACACACACACACACACACTAACACTCACTCACAATTGTGAAAATGTATGTTTGTATATGTTCCCCTCATCAGTTATAAAGTTTTAATCTGGACTACATGCAACCAGGTGCTACTACTTTGATTCATTTATGAAAATGAAAAAGCAGGTCTCTTTAGCTTGTGTTATAAAAACATGCAACTTTATATACATAAAACTGCATAATGGCTTGCCTTTCTATTTTATATATTTAAATATATAGGGTACAGTATATCACTATTTGCAGGCGTATGTATACGTAACATTAACATGCATGCATTCCCAAAGACCCCTCTGGCAAGCGAATCCAGTCAGCGCTGTGTTATTCTGAGCGGCTGACTCTGTTTGGAGGACATTGCTGCCACTATATATATATATATATAAAATAGATGGAGATGTGTTTTTTTGTGGAATCGATCGGAACTCAGTTCCTTAGGAACCCCAGTGCTGCCTCCTGATGGTGGCTCCAAGCAGGGGACAGCACCACCCCCCCGCCCCCCGCAGCGCCCAGCCCCCCACCCCCCATCCCTCTCTCCCTCCTCCCCCTAATTAGGAAAAATGTGTCCATTTGGCAGGAGCTCTGCGCAGACCAGGGGCCCATCAAGCGGATCTTATGTTCCTAATGATCTGCAGTGGCGGCAGCCGTAGCTGCTGCACTCAGTCTCTGTCTCCCGCACGCCCCCCCCCCGCCCCTCCGCACGGCCCCCCCCGCCCCTCCGCATGGCCCCCCAGGGCCCCCCAGGGCCTCCGCTGCCTTCTGTTTCACCTCACCACACGGGTTCACCCAGAGGCCAGGGCCAGCCTGCACTTCCTGCTCACAAAACCCCCACTCCCTTCCACCCCGAAAAACAGAGAGAATGCCCCAGTGGGGAGGGGGGGGGGGCTGCCCCCTCTCCCTGGTCTGAGGCAGAGCCCTAAATTATGACCTCCGACCCCCCTGACCCCCCCCGGGCAGGCCCCGGGCCCCGCGCTCCACACCCTGCACTCTGAGCGGATTCCTGCTCCGTGTGAGGGAGTCTGGGCCTCCAGCGCACGGCGTGTGGCTGGGGGGGAGGGGGGGGGGCGCTGGGGGGGGGCGCGGGGAATCTGCCATAGCACAGCCCCTGGTGTTGGGGAGGCGCTTGCACATTTTTATTTTTTTTGTACAGGATGCACAGCTACATGGTCTGTGGCTGCATGTGCAGAACAGACCAGCAGGTGGCGCTTGCATGTGGCACCTTGGTGGCCTGCAAGATGGTGTGTGTGTGTGTGTGTGTGTGTGTGTATGTATGTGTGTGCGTGTGTGTGCTCCTGGTGACACTAGCCTCCTGCTTGTCTAGCCAAGGGCTGCCTTTGCCACCTCATCTGAATGAGCTAATTATCCAGGCCTAATAGCAGCTTCTTCCTCACTGCCGCTCTCTAACAGCTGAGCAGAAGCCACCGGAATCTGCCAGCCAATCAGTGACTGGGTGTGCTATTATACTCGTCCATCCACACAGCAGCGGTGTCCAATCTTACCCAGAAAGGGCAGGTTTCTATTCCAGCCCAGCACAGCGACACTCGATTCAACTAATTAACTACTCAGGGTTTTCAGTCAAGACCTTGGTAAGTAGAATCGGGTCTCTCAGCACTGGCCTAGAATAAAAACCTGCTGCAAGCCCCTGTCACAGGCCGTCACTAATGCCCTTTGACCTTTCGGATACAGGATAAGCAGAGCGGCCAGTCTGAAAATGCTCCAATATTTCCTCCCTCAGGCAGACGTTCCCTTTCCTCCCGGCGCACCGTGAGCGACGCAGCGCAAGCAGAACGCTGAAATCCGTCCCAGCCGCGCCGACAGCGCGGACGCACTGCACAGGTAGCGACCGACGAGGCTAATTATTAGCGGAGAGCTTTGAATTATGGATCGGAGAAAAATATAAATGCGCTTAGCATTGATTTTTCAATTTTGATGAAAGTGCGCAGCGTACCTCGAGGTCTTCCTTAAATCAATTGTGCTGCACAAAGAGGATCTGTGACATTTTTATGGGGGCTCCTGATGTGATGCTCCCAGACCTCCTAATCACAGCCCCCCCCCCCCAGCTGGGCGTGTGACGCCAGCCGTGTTCGAGCTACTGGACTCCATCGTGTATGTATCGAGCGCGGTCAGCCAAGTGGAGCGATCAGCCAAGTGGAGCGGTCAGCCAAGTGGAGCGATCAGCCAACGGTTTCTGCGTTTTCTCGCAAAGGTTCGAGAGACATGCAGGCTGCAGCTTCACCAGCGGCTCCCAGAGCTCGCGAGCAGTTTATAACTCACTGCTCAACATCCACCAGGCTGTGTGGGGGCCATTTCCCCATTACACACAACCCCAAAGAATTACACAATAAATTACATTTTATTGGAATTAAATTCTTTTGGTTTTGATAAATTACCAAATATCATACATCTTTAGATGTGAATAAAATATTATTGTCTATTTCTGAAATATTTGAATGATTGTTTTATTTTTCTTTTCTTTTTTTTGCACAGGATGTCTGATCATAACTTCACTATTTTAAGTTCTTAAACATCAAGGAGTTGTATTTTTACTGCAATAATTTGGAGGTACAAAGAAATGCACATTTCTGTTTGCATAGAACAGGGATTAGCATTTATGAGCTGCTGAAGGTGGTGTTTATGAACTCGATGTGTTGTCCTAACCCTCTAATTTTAGGGTGATTAAAATCTGCAGGACTGGTACAGTTGCAGCACTATTTGGGGAATACGTCGCGCTCCTGTGTCCGGAGCGCAGGTGCGAGCGTTAAAGAGCTGCAGAAGATTCCGCTTCATAAAGCGGAGACCGGCGTGCCCGTGACCTGGACCTGACCCCACATGATGACTCGGGCGAGGGGGGGGCACCACAGGGGAGGAAACTGCCACAGGAAACACCGCTACCCCCCCCTCCACCCCCGAATATGTTCAGTAAAGCACTTTCCAGAATATTACCCAGAGTACATTGGAAGGATTTACTTTCACATACAAAACAGGGCTGTAGCAACATAATGCATTTAGAGGAATTGATTGGCTTATGCCTCCACATCATTCCTCGAGTGATAAAATAACGTCTCTTCATGAGGACCAGAAAAAAACATAATTTCCTGACTGCTGGAGATTCCAGAGAGATCTGTGAGGGAGGGGGCACGGAGGGACCAAAGGGGGGGGGGGCACTGTAACCCCGCAAGCTCCTAGCATGGCACCCCCAAATTTAATTCACTCCAAACCCAGCCCATGATTGACTCACAGCCCAATTAAAGAGGAATTTAATAGGGGAGTATATTACCTCCCTCAGGCCCCCCCCCATAAATCTCTGGTTTTATGGCGGGCGGCGTGGCGGAGGTGGCGGGCGCATGAGGCCATGCTGAGACTGTAATAATAACTGGGCCAAACAGAAGAGGCAAATTTACAACTGTCTGGGTGGATTAGGTGAGCCCTGTTATTGCAGTTAAGACCTATAGTGCCGTACCGCCCGCCCCCCCCACATCAAACACTCTTCCCCGTCCGCACGTGCCATGATTAACGTCTTCCGCCTTTTTATCCTACCCTCCTCCGCCTCCTCTTCCCTCTCTCTTCCCTCTCTCTTTTTATCCTCCCCTCCTCCGCCTCCTCTTCCCTCTCTCTTTTTATCCTCCCCTCCTCCGCCTCCTCTTCCCTCTCTCTTTTCTCTCTCTCTTTTCTCTCTGTCTGATTTAATCACTTTTGCTTTCGCCCGTGTTTGAGGGGGTATCGGTCTCGGGGGGGCGCTGAATCTCCACGCACACGGGGTCTCCCTCCCCTCCCGCGGCGCTCCTCAAACAAAATGGCGTCTCCGTACGACACAAACACGCTCTCCCCTCGCACCCCTCGCACACCGCCCCATGTTTCTGTTTCCCTCACAACGGTTCTGCCCAAATTCCCCTCAAACAAGGACGATAATCAAAAGAAGCAGATAAATTCCATTCTGTACATTATCATTGTAATGGTTATTATCATTATTTGTTTCTGTCGGAGGGAAAAGCAGGCAGTTCTGTGGAAGGAGGCAGGAAGCAGGCCTGTTACATCCGACCGCACGGACGGACTGGGGGGGGGCGGGGGGCGAGTCGCGAGAGGAAGGAAGCTGTCAAAATAAATGCGACCACATTTCAACACCCTTGAAGTGTATATCATTACGACTATTTACGACCATCACGCTTGTCCTTGGGACGGGTCGTCCTTAAAATAAGAGGTGCTGGGATTAATCTGAGTTAATTAGCCCTCATTCCTCTGCCCTTGGCGGGACGCGTTTCTGCGCAGGCGGACGCAGCTCGAGCAGCGGGACGCGTTTCTGCGCAGGCGGACGCAGCTCGAGCAGCGGGACGCGTTTTTGCGCAGGCGGACGCAGCTCGAGCAGCGGGACGCGTTTCTGCGCAGGCGGACGCAGCTCGAGAAGCGGGATGCGTTTCTGCGCAGGCGGACGCAGCTCGAGCAGCGGGACGCGTTTCTGCGCAGGCGGACGCAGCTCGAGCAGCGGGACGCGTTTCTGCGCAGGCGGACGCAGCTCGAGCAGCGGGACGCGTTTCTGCGCAGGCGGACGCAGCTCGAGCAGCGGGACGCGTTTCTGCGCAGGCGGACGCAGCTCGAGCAGCGGGAAGCGTTTCTGCGCAGGCGGACGCAGCTCGATCCGCGCTGTCCTGCTAACTGCTGCAGTGTTTGGGGCAGCAGAGCGGTTCCAACTGGTGCAGAGTGAGGAGCAGCAGCGCTAGCTGCTAGCCGCGGGATCTTTAGAGAGCACACGCACTCACACACGCACGCACACGCGCACACACGCGCACACACGCGCACGCACGCGCACGCACAACTCATCATTAATCCTGGTTTCCCCTGCAACAGCCCCCCCCTCAGGAGGAGATGTCAGAGAGCCATAGGGACCCAGACCAGAGGGAGGTCAGAGTTCACCGGCAGGTCACTCCCAGCACACCCACCCAGCACATGCACAGCATTCCCCACGAGTCACTGCAGCGCTGCGAGGAGACAGTGTTAAGTGTCACTGTTAGGAGAGTGACTCTGACAGTGTTAAGTGTCACTGCAGCGCTGTTAGGAGAGTGACTCTGACAGTGTTAAGTGTCACTGCAGCGCTGTTAGGAGAGTGACTCTGACAGTGTTAAGTGTCACTGCAGCACTGTTAGGAGACTGACTCTGACAGTGTTAAGTGTCACTGTTAGGAGACTGACTCTGACAGTGTTAAGTGTCACTGTTAGGAGACTGACTCTGACAGTGTTAAGTGTCACTGTTAGGAGACTGACTCTGACAGTGTTAAGTGTCACTGTTAGGAGACTGACTCTGACAGTGTTAAGTGTCACTGCAGACACTGCTGTGACATCACAGCTCTGTGAAAGTGCTCTGGGTATCACATCTCCTGCTAGGGCTGCATCCATGTCCTGAGTTTAAAAAATCACTGGCAGCTGTTCACAGCGCAACACCCACCAATAAAACCTGCCTATGCCAGCGCAGCACCCACCAATAAAACCTGCCTGTGCCAGCGCAGCTCTACGATGCATCTGCTCCCTGTGCGGGGAAGAAACAAATGCTCTCTTCTCCCCTTTTGTTCAGTCCCTCTCCCTCTCTCTCTCTCATCTGTGACTGCAGAAGGAAGATAAGCGTGCGCTCGAGTCTCTCCCCTCCACGCGGGGGGGGGGGGGGGGGGGACGACCCATCACAGCGCAGCACCCCAAAACCCAAAACCCAAAACCTCTTCCTGCACCCATTCCTCCTCACTGTGCACATATTTAACCTGTGACTCAACAACTCTAACAGGCATCACTGCAAGCTACAGTATACTGCACATCATGATAAAGAACAAAGGGGGTGTGTTTTTGGGGTGTAAAACTGTACCATCAGATCGCAACCACAGGGCGGAATAAAATCTGACAAATTTACACTTAATTAATCAAAAAATATTGAAGATTTAATAAACATAAATATTGTCTTTTGATAGCTTTCTATGGTAAGAGGGTAGTACATGTATTAGGGCACAGAAATATAAACAGGCACCCATTAAATGTGTTTTGGAATTCTTAATTGCAATTAAACAATTGCATGAATGCTGCTTTGGGTTTTGATAAGTGAAAAACAGATCCATTTTAAATGAAATGAAATGATTGATTGTCAGGTGTGGCCTGTGCAGCTGTGAAGCTCAGAGTGGGTGATATCAGAGTCATTGCTGTAGTGGGCATTCCCATTAGTTTCCCATTACAGACTCTGCACCTGTAAGCAATCCCTCTCTTTCATAATCCTGTTCATTTCACGCATTTTACACTCCATATAAAACATGTAATAGCACATCACACTATGAATAAGCATGCTTCTACATGCTCTACACAGAAACCTGATACATGTAACATATCTTAGAGACATAACAAGGCATCACAGCAACATTTTATATAAGGTAAAGTATCTAATAAATGTCATCATTTAATGTGACATTGTTTTTCTAAAGTTTATATTTCATTTAATCTGTCATGCATGCAATGAGCCGTTTCATTTAATTTTGCTGAAATATGGGACAAACACAGGGGAATATTATGCTCTGCTTTACAATAACATGGAATATGCATCATGGGAGCCCCCATCCACATAATACAAATAACTTAAACCACTGAGATTTCTTCTAGCAAACATGGTAAATGTAGTGGTTGGTAATAGGCTTTTTATTCTGAATTTTGATGAGGGGTTCAAACCCTTAGATTTCACATTCACCCAGTGCGTATAAGAGGGGCTTTGCAGGCACAGCCAGTGCGTATAACAGGGGCTTTGCAGGCCCAGTCTGCCATGAGCAGCTATAACAGGGACTCTGCAGGCACAGTCTGCCATGAGCAGCACATCTTTGTTTTTCAAGCGTACAAGTCTTTGGCGTAAGCCTCGTTTTAACCCTTTGAAGAGCAGGTTTTTTTTTTAATTTTCCCAAAATTCCAAGTCAGTGTTCTAGAACTCCGTTACTTTCAGTCACCAGCAGTGATTGTGACATCAGCATTAGAATGTTCAGTTAAGAGCATTCTAATCACATATTTGTGACCTCACACTTTAAAGGGTTAAAGGGGGAACCTCCCGTATGTGTGTCTGCCCGAGGCCAGAGAAAGCGATGATGATCAAAGCATCTCTTTAAGCAAACGTATCGTTTTCCCTTATGACATCTCAATCAATGGCTGAGAAATGCACATGAGCGCAGATCACCCCCAAATCAGGTTAGGGGTCTGCTGATGAGCTAATGGGAATCCAATCTGCCCATCATTGCACAATATCAAGCCCTGGATAAATCCGAGAGCGATCAGGACGGCGGGCAGACGGGGGGAGGGCACGACAGCACGACTCCAGCAGAGCGCCGCTTTCCGCCCAAAAGCCGCGTGACTGCTGCGCGCGCGGAAGCATCCGTTTACCAATCTGCTTCTGCACCGCGGCAATAAAAATAAAAAAACAGATGGAAATTATGGACAGCAAAATTATGAATAATTAATAAACAAGCTTTTACAGTTTAAATGGGAGGAGGATATGATGAAACTACTGCATCATTCGCATTCTCCCCTTTTCCTCCGCAGCACGCTCGGAATAATAAAGTTTGCGCGTGCATTCATATTAAAACTGTAAATTATAAGCTGTCAGCCATTGGGACATACTTTTCCTCCCCATACTTCTCTTTTGGCGTTTGTGATTACTTTCAGCAAAACAAAAACATTAAGCATAAAGGTTTATTTTTTTGTGTGTTCTTCATTGCGTCTAATTCTGTAATTAGAAGGTATCCTGTGGCTTTAATCGCCTGGCGCCTCCCCTGTGAGGCGCCTGCGCCTCCTCCAGCAGGGAGGCGCTGGAGCCAAAGCCCCACAGAGCTGCCTGACTGTGTTGGCCTTAGCCAGGTGAACCTGTGCACAGATGTGTCTGAAAGTAGCCAGGCAAACCTGTGCACAGATGTGTCTGAAAGTAGCCAGGTAAACCTGTGCACAGATGTGTCTGAAAGTAGCCAGGTGAACCTGTGCACAGATGTGTTTGAAAGAAGCCGAATTATTGGGGATGAGACAGGTTTTTTTTGTTATTGTAGAAACGGTGATGGATCGCATGCTGCTTTACCCATTACTACAGCACTGAAGCTGCAGAGGCCTGCTCTTATCACCAGACCTCCAGCCTGGAGCGCGTATGGAGGACACCATGCCCCCCCCCCCAATGAGCAATCAATGAGTGGCAGACAGAATGCTAGTAGCTGACTGCTGATTGGTTGTTTGTTGCCAGTCAGTCACCCACCCTGTGCCACGGATACAAACCAAAGATCTGTCCTTGACTTTGACCTTCAAATAAACAGCAGATCTGATTTTCTTATTCACAAGCCAAGTTTGGCGACAACAACTTCTCAACTCCCTAAAATGCCAATTGAACCCAGGCTAATGTGTGAACTCCACCCGTCATAATTATTATATTATATAATATTATATTAATGTACCGATGTCATCAGGACACAACTTCACCTCCTCTTGTTATTTAAGTGAATGGAAGCATCTTGAATTGTTGTGGGTTTATGGGAATGACGTGTGGGCGGGTCGGTAAATGAGAGCCTCTATGTATGTTGTATGTGATTGTGTCTGTTCTATTGTATTTTATGGTTTGTGTTGGACCCCCTTGAAAACAATATGGTTCATCTCAAGGGGCTATCCGTTAATAAACTTTATTGAAATATGTAACGGTGAGAAACTGTAATTTTCTCTATATCACAAGTTATACAACCACAATATCATAATTTGAGTTTTGGAATCTCTCTTTTGGCCTGCAAGCACCACAAAATTTCCTGAATCCCTTATCGGTAATAGTGAAAGGGGCGGGGCGTTAGACCCAAGTGACATCATCGTAGGGGCGGAGCTCTGTAAATGTTCTTTGTTGTGGGGCAGAGTGTAATATGTGACTCATTACAAATGAGACAGATAAATTATTCTTAAGGCAAAAACCAGGATTTTTGGCTGGAGTTTCCAGATAATTTATGTTTCAGATGTGGGTCATCCATGACATTGCTGCCACAGATGAGCAAAACATCATTCTTAACAAGTTATAATTGTTATTGTTATTTTACATTAAAGCTACATGTTTGTAATCTCAGCCACGCAAAAAAACGAGAAACGGTGTCGTGTGATGAAGGAAGCCCACTAACCCATGCATTAATTTTCATAAAATGCCAAATTAATTAATTACAGAAACATCAAAATGAACGAGTGAATTTCCCTGACAGGTGGCATTCAATGCTTTCAGAGTTTTTCTAAAAGCTCAGGGGCTAAAAGCTAACAGAAGGCACGTTTCACCCTTTAAAACGCCATTAAAGGAGATGCTTAAATTATCATTAATCATTACCTTTTGAAACTCCAAACTTTTAAAATGCTCTGTAAATCCCCCCCCCCCCAGGCAGACCTCACAGGGTGATGTGAGGGTTACAGGAGCGAGCATCGCCCGTTTCCCAGGTTACAGGAGCGAGCATCGCCCGTTTCCCAGGTTACAGGAACGAGCATCACCCGTTTCCGAGCGCCATCGCACCCTGGAGCCACATATCTGCCCTGAATTGCTTCTGTAAATGCCCCACTGCCTCCTGGGATGGATATGTGGAATCCGAGCTAAGGACAGGGCCTAAGCAAATGGATGTCCCGACTGAGCGGGGTGGGGGGAGTTTGGGGTGGGGGGGGGGGGGGACAGGATGAGAGAGCGAGGGGGGGATTATGGGCTGCAGCACTGTGGGAATACAGAGACGCAGCGTGTGAAATATGAGGCTGTGCTGCTACCCTGTGGATGGAATCAAGAATACAGCCTGCTGCACTGAAGAGGATCAACCGCTTACATCTGAACCTGAAAGCCTCTCTGAACTGAACTCCCGCTGACAGATTCCCACTGTCGGGCTTACCTTATTCTGGGCAGACTGGGCTGAGATGCTGGTGTTGATCAGGAAAGACTGATCTTCTTCTCCTGGTTTCCAGTTCTGTGGGATTAAATGAAATAAATAAAATAATTAATCACATTCTGCATTAAAACAGCACCTCATGAGTTTAAAGTTTAGGGGAAAATATTAACCAATGCCAAGTCTAATACAAGTATTCTTCCTTAAAGTCAAGCTAATTAGCAGAGTAATTAAATTGTTGATTAAATAAAACAGTCTTGTACATTGTGATAAAGGCGAACAAAATGCAGCGACAAATTTGCAATTTCCGTGTGATTCTGCTCAATTTGAAGATTATTTTTTATTGAAGGCTGACAGGAAAGGGTCAAATTAGATCTGGACCCAATGACTGCCTCAAACTATCTGAACCATCTGCATGATGATCAATATACAACACGTCACAAGCGGCCAAACTTCAGACCGGATCACCTGCATAATGTGGACTGCAGGGGGTGCTGTGACAAATTTAATCTGATGTTTTATTCACATTTATCAGTGATAATTGCACTGACAGAACTAAGTAACTAATTAACCAACAAATTAACAAATTAATACATTACAAAACAATAATATTTAAGGGAACAGAAAAGATCAATTAAATGAAATGAAATCAGTATTGAGTAAGATCTATTGCAGAAAACTACCTGAAAACATAGGTGTGGTGTGGGGATGGCTGGTTTAGGCAGCCACACCTGTCCTGGGTCAAGCTAATTAGACCCGGCTAGTTATCTAATTGGTTAGGAATTGGATAATTGGCCAGGCTGATTGGACCCAGGAACAGGGGTGGCTGTACCTGTGCGTAGTGAGGCAATCAGTGCGCACAGGTTAAATCTGCCATCCCCATCCACACAAAGGAGCTTCTGTCATGACTGTTTTACATCTGCTCATTTGGCTGTACCATCTTGCCACCCTTGTAAATAAATCTGGACTGTTGGAACATCATCTCCCTGTGTCTCTATGCTGGAGGGCCCCTAGGAAAGCCACTTCGGTGGCCTGTGGCAGGCTTGTTTGCTACAATAGGCTAAATGTATTATATAGAATTTATAATATATTTTTGAACAGTAAATCAGGCCTTTGACATCTAGCATATCTGTGATGAAGTGCACTTCGTCATCAGTCACATATCATCAGTCTCCATCAGCTACACACAGAACGTGTGCGTGAGTGGGAGTGTGTGTGTGTGCGTGTGTGTGTGTGTGTGGCTGTGTATGTGTGTGTGTGTGTGTGTGTGTGTGTATGATACTGCTGTCCAGGGGGGACGGGTTAGATTTTTTGGAACGTGTTCACCAGAGCTCATACCACCCCCGGGGGCCTTCAAACTGACGGAGCAGCCCCAGTGAGGAGCCGACTGCCCCAAGCACAGCGAGGATAACGTTATTTATTTATTTATTTTAAACTGCTGTGGATGGAAAGTGTTGTGGCATCGATGCCTGAGGAACTCACACACTCACACGTAACACAAGGTCAGGGGTGTTCCTGTGATCTTACACACACACACACACACTACACACACACACACACATACTACACATCCACCTGGCCGGACACACACAGCTACAGAGAGCCAGGGCATGTGAGAATGTTCAGTCCAAGTAAACCCCCCCCCCCAATTCTACCTAAGAGGCAGCGGGACAGGAAGAGGAGGCCGTAAGATTAGTGCATCTGTCCGAAGAGGCCATTTTCCTTTGAGGAATGGAAGTGGAAAAGCCTGTGAGTCAGGGGCGTGAAGTTTGACTGCACATCATTCACCCCCGAGCTGAAGAAAAACGCACTTCCTCCTCCTTTGGTGACAATTTCTTTTCAGGGAGGATATTTACAAAAATTAAATAATTAAATAAATAAATAAATAAATAAATAGTTGAGTGTTAGATTGGCCAGGAATGATGTACCATCATGCCATGGGGGCACAGCAAGGTATTGATAGGGTCACTGATGGTCATGGACACCTGGACCAAATGTGGGATGAGAGGGGCACTTCCTGCCAGCTCAAATCAAAGGGGAACCCATGGGTGCCCAGGGCGGTGGGGGTGGGGGTGATTCTAAGGGGGGTGATGTTCTGGGCGTGAGAGAAAGGGGGCAGAGCCTCAGCCCAGGAGGAGCCCAGCTGGACGGTAGAGGGGCAGCAGGAGTTCCGTTCTCCAGGCTCCTGCTCTATAAATTTCCGGGAATTCTCCTTCCCAAATCCACTTCCCCCCCAACACCCCCACACCCTCCCAGTAGCTCCTCACCCCCCTCCACCCCACCCCATTGGCGTGGAAATATTTACCAGTCCAGATGATAATATTTACAGGCCGATAACTCTGTCAGCGCTTCAAACGCAGGTTCCGCTCCTCCACTGGGCGACCTTTGACCCCGCTTGTTTATAATGAACGCAAACAGCCCCAATTCATCATCGCCGCTCTAAGCATTCTTATCAGAGCGACTAAGAGCAGGTCCTCCATTTTGTGTCAGGCGGGAGTCAGAGGGAACGAGGGAACCACTCAGAGAGTTTCCTTCTCTTGCAGGTGCCAGAACGAGCCGGCGGGTGGGGGGGGGGGGTTATCAACGATGACCCAGTTTGTTTTGGATTAACTCATGGATTTTGGGCAAGGGGGTTTGGGGAGCTAAGAAGGAGCCTAGGAGGAGGGTGGGGGGACAGTGGGGGGAAGCGAAAGTGACAGAAAGCGGACGTCCTTCGTGGGGGTCTGGGATCTGGGCGGGGTCAGCAGCAGGTCACAGGACAGCGGCGGTGTCCTGTCTCACCTCACTTTCCCCCCCCAAACATTGGCTCTGCTCGCGCCCCTCCTTGCAGCCCCTGCAGTGATTGCTCCCCCTAAGGGGAGATGCACATTTAAACGTTTAATTTCACATTGAATAAATAAGCGCACATTGTTCATAGACTTTACATACGGGGTAATATGTCCTGTATAAAGTACGCTGTCTTACTGACCGGCCTCCCAGTACTCAACCTCATGGAAAGGTCATGAGCGTTCCCCAATAATGAGAAAACGGGAGAAAAAGATCGATAGCGGGTGTCAGGAGGGAGACCGGGTGCATGCTGCATACTCAGGAACCCAGTCAAACGGAATTGGGTGCACTTAATCTGTCAACTTAATCTGGCAAATCTAATGCATATCACCAGCAGCCACAAGGTGGCGCTCACAAAATCAGCCTGCTGAATTTAAGGCCCTGGGTTCCACAGATAGAGATCTACGATGAAAGGGGAGGGGGCAGCATTTGATTAAATAAAACTATACTAAAAATAAAGGCGGGGACGGGTGATGTTCCATGAACTTTGTGAATTCACAGAGAAAATACCAAATGATAAAACACATTTTAAAGACAGAGTAATTTCAAACAAATAACGCAGTCTGTGTGGAAGAGTGATTGCAGTGAAGGTCTTCTGGAACACACCGATTAGCTCGGCTGTCCCGTGCTATCTCACTGCTTTCAAGAAGCTGGAACTAATAGAGATAAGAAATGGGAAATGTTATCCGTGGGGAAGGATTTTAGTGTGGCTCAGCCAGCAAAAACAAACAAGCAGAAACAAGCCCTTCGTTGCCAGATACTGAAGCAGTAAGGCCAATGACTTATTGGAAGCGCGGTTTGAGTGGACAGTCGAAATGCATTGAGGGTCATTTCTAAAATTGCCAATGAGAAAAAGAAGCATCGTTTTTACCGACTGCAGCACTAACGAAGTCCAGTCAAAGAAAACTGAAGACCTGTAAAATTCTCCCTCTCTTTACGGTCTCTTCTTACTGCTTTTTTTTTTTTTTTAAACTCTGCCCCCCCCAGCCCCCCGGTCCCCCACCCCCACCCCCCGAGCGTATGTGTTCTGCCACATTACACCCTGAACTCTCACCTGCTCCTGACCCCAGCAGGAGTTCAAGTGAGCCCCGATCCGAGCTGCGGAGGCCCCCCCAGCTATGCTCTCATTAATAAACCCCCCCCCCCCCCCCCCCCCGGCATTCGACATGCGTGTGAGATTCCTCAGAGACACCTCCTCTGGCCCCCCCAGGCCCAGCCACTGGCCCCACCCTTCTGTTCCAGATGTCTCTCTCTCACACTCTCTCTCTCTCTCTCTCTCTCTCTCTCACTCTCTCTCTCTCTCTCTCTCTCTCCGTGGCTAACGATGGTGCGTGCGAAGGTTCGGCTCCTCCCTACACCCCCTTCCCCCCCCCCCCAGCTCCGGGCTGGAAATCCAGCTTCCGCAGGCCACAGCTGGGGGGCTCCTGGTCAGGGCACTTTATAAATCTCCCAGCCTTGTTATGACACGGGACTTAAAGGAGAACCGGGACACACAAAATATAAACCCCGGTGGCAGGGCTGTGGAGGCTGGGAGGACCGGCAGTTCAGACCCACGGCGTCTCCACGGCAACCTGGGGGCGGAGCCACAGATGCTCACTCACTCGCTACCTCAAACAGAGCGCCCCTCCTGTTCATGGTGGGCACAGAAATACAGTCTCTAACCCCAGTCTTGGAGAGTCACCAGGTCTGCTGCTTTTTATCGTTTCCCAAAGCGCAACTGACCAATGAGAGCGGCTGGTCACACGCTTAACTCACGCAACTGACCAATGAGAGCGGCTGGTCACACGCTTAACTCACACAACTGACCAATGAGAGCGGCTGGTCACACGGTTAACTCACGCAACTGACCAATGAGAGCGCCTGGTCACACGCTTAACTCACTGCGCCCGGTTTCTCGGCTCCCAGCAGGCAGACGGTCAGAAGGTGAAAACAGAACCGGCAGACCCGTGGGGAAAGGGCAGGTACACCGGGGTGAGACGTGCTTTATTTACACCAGCCACACCTGGGCAGGCAGGTGGAGGATGGATGGAGGAAGGGTGTAGACGGACAGCGAGGTTCGCGGTCCGGGCATCGTAAGGCCGGGAGGGGCGCCGGAGCGAATCGGGCGGACAGACGGGCGTCTCGCCGGATTTATGGCCGCCGTGCTGAGGGTGTGCCGCCCCAGAGCCGGCTGCGATGGCGCCCGGCGGACAGGGTTTCCACGGCAACACAAATCACCCGCCGCCAGGAGCGGCGCGGACCGCCGCTCGGCCCTCAGGCGGCCCGGCGGGCGGCCGCAGCGCTCAGCGGTGATGTCACGGCGGCTCGCACGCGAGCGGGCCGGTGTGGAACGCTGGGCGGCGGGCGGCTCTCCCCGAGGGGGGGGGGTGTGGGGGGGGGGAACAGCGCGCAAGGTTAGCAGTCACACCCCACACTCTCACTTGGACTGGAATCCAAGGCTGAACGCCGCAGTCGTGACTGACGTGTCCCCCCCCCCTCCGAAACGCGCCAGTGAGCACCAGCTGTAAAAACAACAGGGCGCATGCTTCACATGTTTCTGCTGCTCGGAGGGACGTAAACAAGAACAGCCGAATTTCAGCTCCACCCCCCGCCCCCCCCACGTCCAACGCCAAGGCCCTCGGCTCCTGCAGGAGCTGCACTGCGCGGGGAAACGACTCGCTCATCGCTGCTGCCTATCGGTTCAGCCCAGCTTCCCCACCGCACAGTTCACCACACAGCAAGTCCACTTCCTCCAGCTCCCATTTACACCCAGTCTCATCCAGTCTGCCATTTATTAAAAAAGAACAAAGAAAACCTTTTTTTTATTTTTTTTTTATAATAAAGTCAACAGTTAAGGGAAAACTGTAAACACCCCTCATAAATATGCATGAAGAGCAAAGGAAACTGCAGCTCACTATTTCTGTTCTGCACATGGGCTGCATCACTGGGTCCCCCAGTCTGAGCTCCAGGGGCGGGGCTCTCCATCGCGTGATGCCCCTCCCTCTCCCCCCCCAAAGCGCGATGTGGAAATGGCTCTCTCAGCGGGTGTCTTTTGATTGGCTGGCGCCAGGAGGAAGATTAGCTGGGAAACACAGCCACAGAGACGCTGTGGATGATGATGATGATGAAGATGCCGCAGAGACGGCAGAAATGTTCTCGGTTCTGAATCGCCTCTCAGGCACGTCAGCCTGAGGAAGGGGAGACTGAGACAGAGTTTCTGTGTGCCCCCCCTCCCCTCCCGTCCCCTCCACCCGCCCCCCCTCCCTGTACAGAGGTTGATAGCCTCTCTCTACGGGGACTCATTCGTCTGACGTCCCCCGCTCAAATCCCCCTCTCCATCCCTCCCTCCCTTCATCCCTCTCTCCCTCCCTCCCTCTCTCTATCCTTCCCTGCCTCAAGCAAAAATGAGGTCAGGGGAAAGGGAACCCTCTCTCTCTCTCTCTCTCACTCACTCGCACATTCGCTGGTTGTCATGGGACGCGCTCTCCATCAGGAGCTCCTGCCCCTTCGTCCACTCAGTGAGACCCACGGCTCCACTACCCCCCCCCCACCGGGAATATGAAGCTCCATGCAGCTCCACATTGCTGCTGCTGTCTCTCCCCCCCCCCCCCCCATTCTGAAACCTCCTGCTACAGTGAGAGCCGTCAGGAGTAAGCGATCTCGCCCCCCCCACTACCCCGCGCGGTCGGTACGGACTCCCGCGCAGACGCAGCCCAGCGCAGACGCAGCTCAGCGATTATTCTGCTCGCACTTCGTGCTGCTGGAACGGATCCGTTTCCCATTTACCAGCTCAAACAGCCGCGCTCCTATTGGCCAGATCGAAGGACCGATGAGATCACCATTACAGCCCGCGAGGGCAGTGCTAACACTGCGGATCAAAGCCACCCGACTGCGGTGGAGTCAGTAAAGTCACGCCGCCATTTCCGGTCTCCTCCCACGGCGGGTTTGGCGGTAGGCTGGTGTCTGCGGTGGCGACGCCGTGTGAGAGGCCTACAGGCACGGCGGTATTACCTTGCGAGCCAGAGGCCAGAGGAGGGACCAGACTGCACATGAAAGAGAGGGAAGGTGCACCGCATATTCTATAAACTACATGTTCCTTAGGTTCCACCTTTTCTGAGGTTTTTTTAATGGCAGGTTTCTGTCAGTAGGAGTTTTTTGCTATATCACAATGCACTGGGCACAGACACAGTTGCTCACAAATATTTAAATGTATATAACATTAACAGTGTGTGCGTGCGTGCGTGCGTGCGTGCGTGTGCGCGTGTGTGTGTGTGTGTATGTGTGCGTGTGTGCGTGTGTGCGCGTGTGCGTGTGTGTGTATGTGTGCGTGTGTGTGAGCGAGTGTGTGTGCGCGTGTGCGTGTGTGTGTATGTGTGCCTGTGTGTGTGTGTGTGGGGGGGGGGGAGGGGGGCTTTGTATAGGGCTTGAGGCCCCTTTTCAGACCCACACTGGAGGGGTGACTATTACATCACCGGGGTCAGCTGACCTCCACTCCCAATCTCAGACTGACCCCCACAAACCCACACCAGCACACACACCTGCTTCCCTGGGCTTTTCATCTCCAGGTAGGACTCCACCTGCACCATCTCTTCTTTCGTCACACGCCCCCGCGATGGCGCCCGACTGGGGGGCCCCAGGCTTCACGCTGGACCCCCCCCAAAACCCACTTACGCACCTGCCCCCAGACCAACAGTAAATCACCCAGAACAAAAACGCAAAGAAGCGAGAATCTACAGTGAGCAGAGGTGTTTCCTCCTCCAAGCCCATAATCCCTTCCCAGACCCATCCCATTGAGTCACTGTGGCAGGGAATGGCCCAGCAGGGGTCAGAGGTCATTATGATGATTAGTCAGCATTAATGTTCATACAGGAAAACGTCCAGACTGAAACCCCCTTCCAGGTTCCAGCATACATGGTTAAGATCATAAGAGCATAATGTATGTAGTACAGCAACAGCATCAATCAACTAAAAATCAATGATGCACTGTATATCAGGCAGTTATTACCGTTTTATTAAGCAGTAACTGCATCTTATTCTGAAGTACCAAACAGCACACTAACAAACAAAAACCCAAAATAACCATGAAGCCTGTCTACAGCCGCGCCCGAATCAGCAAACTTGCGTACTATTGAGTATGCTCATGCTTACCCACAGTGACAGGGGGCCTGGCTGGGGACGAGCATATTGAGTATGCTCATGCTTACCCACAGTGACAGGGGGCCTGGCTGGGGACAAGCATATTGAGTAGGCTCAATAGTAAGCGAGCGTACATGTATGTGCTGCATTGTATGTCCACACTAAGGGCACCTGCTGGCTTAACATGCAGTAAGTGCCCCCCCCGCCCCCCCCCCCCCGTCACTGTGGATAAGCAAGATGGCCGCCCCTAGTACCGGAGGCCCAGGTAGTGTCTTACAGGTGAAAATTTACACAAGATAAATCCCTAATGCAGAAGTGCCCATCAGGGTTTGGGGTTAAATGCATTAGTGCAGCACCATTAGAGAAACACTGCCTGAGACCCCAAAACCTGAAAGCAGAAGGGGGTGATCTCTGCTCGGCTGTAAGGCCGCTCCTGCCTTCGGGGATTGTGGAGATGTGGTAACAAACCATCGAGCTCCAGGAAGGAACACGTATCAGCATCAGATCACGGTCTACACACCCCGGCATCTTCCCGAAAAAGCAGCATTTATTTTCTCATTTTCTTCAGCGAGAAAAAAAAGGAAAAAAGTTAAGTAGGGAAAAAAACCCGCCATCTTGGCTAGTCAGACTCCATCAACCCTTCAACCACAGTTTAACATTTTTATAGCGCAGGCTTTTTATTTATTTCCCTGTGCACGCGCCGCATTAAAGCGGCATTAAAACATTCATCAGAACGCCCCCCCCCCCCCACTTCAGACAGGCTCTGGCTCCGTGAGTGATTGGCACCATATGGTCAGGAGGCGGGGATTCTGCTCAAATCTGACAGCGTCCAGAACATCAATCACACAGCCCTCCAGCAGTCTGACAGCTTCCTGCACCTCTCGTACGCACACATCCCCTTATTCTCCACACCACACCAACACAAACATAGCAAATATACACATACATTTCTATCCAATTCTGTTCTCCATTCTAGGAAACTTTGGTCAAATTTGACACTATACTGTACATACATTAATTTCACAGATGTTTTTTATCCAAAGCAACGTAAAATAAGTGCACACCAAAGGTCATTGGAACAACTACAAACACAGGTCCGATAAGGTACAATCATTATTATGTAACAGTTATCCATAACCAGTCCATAATAAGTCCAGTTCACACAGTAAGCATAGGCTAGGCCAGAGAGAAATGTTAAGTCAAACTAGGAGGCAAGACCGTGAGCCACACACACACACACATTCTCTCTCTCACACACACACAGACACACACACACCCACTCTCTCACACACACACACACACACACACTCTCTCTCTCTCACACACACACACACAGGCCTACATTAATCTCCAGTATCAGCAGTGTTCTGTGCGCCGCTGCAGAGATGGATGTGAATTGAGATTGAGCACTTCTGCGTTCGCTGCGTATGATATGCAGCCTGACCAGAGGTGGCCCCTCCAGCTGCCCCCAGCCCCCCCGCACCCTCCGCACGTCCCCAGCTGCCCCCAGCCCCCCCGCACGTCCCCAGCTGCGCCCAGCCCCCCCGCACGTCTCCAGCCGCCCCCAGCCCCCCGCTTGCCCCCCTCACGTTCACGCTCACGCTCACACTCGCTCTTGCTCACACTGAAACTTTCTTTGAAACCACGTGTCTGTGCCTGTGTGTGTGCGCGCATACAAATGCGTTCATGTCTGTTACTGATGGCATCAGTCTTGCAGTTTAAGCCTGATATTTCTTTGTTAATAAATAGCTAATAACAGGTTTGTAGATCATTGGTATATAATAATATAATACGGTACTGAGGTTTATTTGTTGGAGGACTGTGTGAGCCTCAGCCAGCAGGCACAGTACCGCAGGAGCCTGAGACTGATTTCAGCCAATTAATGAGCGAGGCTGCGTACAAGCTAGCAGCCAGTTTATTTAAAAGCACCCTCCACCCAAGCAGAGCCCAGCAAGCCTTTAATCAGAGCTTTTATGGCCCCAGACCATGTTAGTGTTGGAGCAGGGCATCGGGCCCATCCATATTCCATAATAGGGGAGACACTGAGCCCCTCGATTCGGCTGTACAGATCCCACCGGCGAGCAGCGCATAGCGGGGTGGCGCTGGAGAGACGGAAACAGACCCGCGTGGCCCCCGCCCCCGCCCCCGCCCCGCCCCGCCCCACCCCACCCCACCCCGCCCCGCCCCGCCCCCCCCCCCCCCTTCGCGCAGTATGGAGCGCACAGTGTAAGTAGGGTGACACTGAAGATGGCGGCACATTACTCTGAATCATGGGGGCATTACGCTGATTCATCTTTTTACAGGCGTCTGCGAAATCGAAATTCCACAAAAAAAAAAAAAAAGTGAAATGACTGAGCCACCGCAGAAATATGGCCTGGGAGGAGCCAATTACAGCGGAGCATCGGACAGAGGGGTTGCCAGCTTGAGTATTCCACAGCCTGACAGTCTCCGCTTGTGTGTGTGTGTGTGTGTGTGTGCGTGTGCATGCATGCGTGTCACCCTGATAACCCATTCATTCCGCGTGGCCTGGGAATTCATGTAGTGAGCTGGTGTGAGCTTGTGCACTGTGAGGGCGTCTGACAAGGAGAGCGACTCTGTGGCACAGAGCAGGAGTACAGTGATCAGCCTGATCCGACTGGAGTCACTCCTGATCAGCCTGATGAGAGCAAAATCCTCCCACCCAAAAGTAGCGGCTTCATAACTTTGTTCCCCTCTGTCTCCATCACATCGTTAGTTTCAATTTCGCTCCCAGTCATACACGTAGAAGTAACATGTTGGCACAAAACGCTCCAGGGTTCTGTGTAACAGGCATGTACGCAATAGGGGACTGCCATTTATGGACAGCATGAACAACCGATGATGGAGTCGGCCATTTTGACTAGCCCTGGCCCAACACGCTATTGGGCCATGCCCACCTTAGCAGAGCCAATGAAAATGCGGCAAGAGAAGCAACAGATGCTCCTGAAAAGACACCGTTTCACAGACCAGAAGCCCCAGCACAGATAAGAGCTTTTTCACTCTTTCCACATTAGTATACAGTAACAAGGGGAGGCTCAGTGCAAACCTGAGGAGGAAGGGGAGGAAAAATTAAATATTAATTAAATCCTGAATCTCTTAAAACGTCTCCTCCTCCTGCACCACTCATTAAGAACTTCCTGCTCGAGACGCGATTATTAGGGCATCATTTAACATTGTAAAGAGGAGGCCCGACTTATCTCTTCCCTCCAGGATGCTGCCGCCATGGAAACGAAGGCGGGCGGGATGACAGTGACATACGCGCCTGCTGCTGCTCGCTTTATCCCATCTTCCCTTCAGTCTAAACACCGCCTGATGCATGCTGGGAGCTTTGCTCCCACTCGCCTCGTGTCCACAGCTTTATATATAATTGAACTTGAAGCAAAATGTCCCTCATTCTCCTTTCTCCTCCAGTTAGGAACGTCTACTTATAATAGTCAGTCCCTCTCCCTGTCTCATACTCTCTCCATCTCTTCCTCTGTCTATCTCTCTTCATCTGCCAGTCTCCCTCTTCCTCTCCCCCCTCTGTCTCTCCTTCTATCTTTCTCTCCCCCTCTCTCCATCCCCCAAAGCAAATGTTTTTTTCTGAAATGACTGGAACAGAGCCAGTCAGCTGGCGAATGCTGTAAACTCTAAACTTCGCTGCCGCGCGCATGCTGATAAAGGCCCGCGCTCTGCTCCTCAGGCGCCCCGGCGAGTTTCAGCAGCGCAGGGTCTCAATAAAACGCCATGCGGAACGCCTCTCCCCTTCCCAACAGCAGGCTGCTAATGCAATATTCATGCGGGGAGAGACGGAGGGAAGGGGTTCGCGTTAAAGACGCCCACATTCGCGACTCCCGTTTCGCGACTTGCGATTAGGGGGAAGCAGAAAGCGGGGAGTACAGTGCGGGTCGGAAAAGTGCGGAGAAGCGCTCCTGACCGCTCAGGTATTTCACCTGGGCACCTAAAGCGGGCTCATTAATAACGCTTTCCCAAAGTTATGCTTTGTTTGTAAATACTAATTTGAAATTATTTTTTTTTGCTTGTTTGTTTTTTTGCTCATGTTTTTATTACCTAGCCCAGAGACCCCTGGTGCACAATTTACCAGCCCAATAATTTCATACCAAGAAGAGCACACAATATGCAGATGACGAATTCCTGCTACACTGCAGGCGATTTGCGAGCGAGTTCTATGTTTGTTTTAAAAGGCTTGAATAAGCGTTTGACGCTGGGGCACTGAAATGAACAGTTTACACAATAAGAAACCTAATACAACATCCGGGTGAAAATCTATTGCATATCAAGAAAAATGGAAAGCTAATCAAGTAGATAAACATACGTAGCCTATTCTTTTCTGGGCAATTTCTTAGCACGAACATGTCCCTTTTCTGAAAGGGCTGGAGTCTGTTCCCTATATCGCATTCCAGAAAAAAGGGACACTCGGCTTCATAAACTTCATAACATGTTTCACACGTTTTTCATAGTGTAGCAAAGCTAATTTCCAACTACGAATGAGGGCCGAGAACACTGAGGGAATTTCACAACACGACGTTATCTCTACCGTAAGCAAAGCTGCATAGGCGCTAAACTACGGTTGAAAGAGTGTTTGTCCCAGATGATCGAGGTTGGATGTGAACACTTGCTTCTTCATTGATAAGGCAAAGGTTTTTTCTGTGACCCCCGCTCTGGCTGCTATTGCTGGAATTCAGTGTTCAAATATTTAAAGGCAAATAAGAGTTCTCCAGTGCCGCTAATTCTTAGCACAACACTGCTCAATAATTAAAGCCGTTTAAACACGTACCCTCTCTCGAACTTTTGTGTTGATATTCCTTTCGCCAAAGGAGATAAGGCTGTTCGTTCAGTTCAGTTTGCGACTGGCCTTAGATGTAGGCAGGAATCCAGTTTAACAAACATTAGGTAAGACTGCCTCTTAGTTAAATAGCACACCCTGCTGATTGGATTAAGAGCGCTTTTGCTTTGTGAGCCGCCACTCTGAGTTAGCAACGTCTTCTCGTGTGACAAACGAGCCGGTCGATAAATCAAGAGAAATTCAAAGTGTTCGGTCCGGGTGCCAAGGCCTGTTTTTCAAACCGCTTTCTTTTCAAAGTTAATTGGTTCAAGCTTACTGAGCCTTCAGATTTAGCCGCTTTGCTTACACTGCGTTCCACTCAGTTAGGTCAAAACACCCTCTCTGTGACAGGCCAGCAGTGAGTACTTGTTAGAAAATTAGTTCAATTCACAAGAGACTTATCTTTTCTAATAGAAAGTAGTCTTAGAGAAAAGTTGCCAAAAAATGTTAACCAATCAAAAGAGAATTCCAAAACTCAGATTCAAGGAATTTAAATGGGAGAGGTGCAGTAGAGTACAAAACAGAACAGAGCAGGACAGGACAGGACAGGACAAACCTTCTGGGGCAGTGTCAATATTTTTGTTTTCACCAATAGGCGAAAATACGCTACGCGCAGGGGCTTCGGCCCAACAGAAAGAATCTTCTAGAGTTCAGAGGCATGTGTGCTAACGTGCTAACGTCCCCCGGCCCCGTCCTTCGCTTCCACAAGCCATTTTTGAGCCTCTGTTTTTGGCGGGAAAGCCTCGAGGATAAACGTTGTCTTTCAAGAAGGCAGAAGATCGATGACATCATGGCTTTCCTGGTGGTGGCCTATTAAAACTGACATTATTCCAGCATTACTAAACTCTTTCATGCAACCGTGCTGGTCAGACCTGAACAGTCTGTTCTTTTTGAGAAACAGCCTCTGTCAGTTCCTCTTATCACAACACAAGGCATATAAAACATCTCTGCCTGTGGTAAAGTCACTAACAAACAAGCACTGCATCTTCTGAAAGAACCCACAGTAAGAACACTCCCCACTGTTAGCGTAGCATAAATATTCCATCTGTTGCAGAGGCGTTAAAGATGTTCCCTGACGTGAGCAAACAAACGCGTGCCGGAAGACTGAACGCAGACTTAACAGCACTGTGCGCTTACTGTGCGTTCACTGTGCACTTACTGTGCGCTCACTATGTGCGCTTACTGTGCGTTCACTGTGCGTTCACTGTGCGTTCACTGTGCGCTTACTGTGCGCTCACTATGTGCGTTCACCATGCGCTTAGTGTGCGCTTACTGTGCGTTCACTGTGCGCTTAGTCTGCGTTTACTGTGTGCTTAGTGTGCGCTTACTGTGCGTTCACTGTGTGCTTAGTGTGCGCTTACTGTGCGCTTACTGTGCGCTTACTGTGCGTTCACTGTGCGTTCAGTGCGCGCTTACTGTGCGTTCAATGCGTTCACTGTGCTTTCACTGTGTGCGTTTACTGTGCGTTCACTGTGTGCGTTCACTGTGCGCTTACTGTGCGTTCACCATGCGCTTAGTGTGCGCTTACTGTGCGCTTACTGTGCGCTTACTGTGCGCTTACTGTGCGCTTAGTCTGCGTTTACTGTGCGCTTAGTCTGCGTTTACTGTGCGCTTAGTCTGCGTTTACTGTGCGCTTACTGTGCGCTTAGTGTGCGTTTACTGTGCGCTTACTGTGCGCTTACTGTGCGCTTACTGTGCGCTTACTGTGCGTTCACTGTGCGCTTACTGTGCGCTTACTGTGCATTCACTGTGCGCTTAGTGTGCGTTCACTGTGCGCCTAGTGTGCGCTTACTGTGCGCTTACTGTGCGCTTACTGTGCGCTTACTGTGCGCTTACTGTGCGCTTACTGTGCGCTTACTGTGCGCTTAGTCTGCGTTTACTGTGTGCTTAGTGTGCGTTCACTGTGCGCTTACTGTGCGCTTACTGTGCGCTTACTGTGCGCTTAGTCTGCGTTTACTGTGCGCTTAGTCTGCGTTTACTGTGTGCTTAGTGTGCGTTTACTGTGTGCTTAGTGTGCGTTCACTGTGCGCTTACTGTGCGCTTACTGTGCGCTTACTGTGCGCTTAGTCTGCGTTTACTGTGCGCTTAGTCTGCGTTTACTGTGTGCTTAGTGTGCGTTCACTGTGCGCTTAGTGTGCGCTTACTGTGCGCTTAGTGTGCGTTTACTGTGCGCTTAGTCTGCGTTTACTGTGCGCTTAGTCTGCGTTTACTGTGCGCTTAGTCTGCGTTTACTGTGCGCTTAGTCTGCGTTTACTGTGCGCTTAGTGTGCGCTTACTGTGCGCTTAGTGTGCGTTTACTGTGCGCTTACTGTGCGCTTAGTCTGCGTTTACTGTGTGCTTACTGTGCGCTTAGTCTGCGTTTACTGTGTGCTTAGTGTGCGTTCACTGTGCGCTTAGTGTGCGCTTACTGTGCGCTTAGTGTGCGTTTACTGTGTGCTTAGTCTGCGTTTACTGTGCGCTTACTGTGCGCTTAGTCTGCGTTTACTGTGCGCTTAGTCTGCGTTTACTGTGCGCTTAGTCTGCGTTTACTGTGCGCTTACTGTGCGTTCACTGTGCGCTTGGTGTGCATTCACTGTGCGTTCACTGTGCGCTTGGTGTGCATTTACTGTGCGTTCACTGTGCGCTTGGTGTGCATTTACTGTGCGTTCACTGTGCGCTTGGTGTGCATTTACTGTGCGTTCACTGTGCGCTTGGTGTGCATTCACTGTGCGTTCACTGTGCGCTTGGTGTGCATTTACTGTGCGTTCACTGTGCGCTTGGTGTGCATTTACTGTGCGTTCACTGTGCGCTTACTGTGCGTTCACCATGCGCTTAGTGTGCATTCACTGTGCGCTTAGTGTGCGTTTACTCTGCGCTTAGTGTGCGTTTACTCTGCGCTTAGTGTGCGTTCACTGTGCGCTTACTGTGCGCTTGGTGTGCATTTACTGTGCGTTCACTGTGCGCTTAGTGTGCGTTTACTGTGCGCTTGGTGTGCGCTTACTGTGCGTTCACTGTGCGCTTGGTGTGCATTCACTGTGCGTTCACTGTGCGCTTGGTGTGCATTTACTGTGCGTTCACTGTGCGCTTGGTGTGCATTTACTGTGCGTTCACTGTGCGCTTGGTGTGCATTTACTGTGCGTTCACTGTGCGCTTAGTGTGCGTTTACTCTGCGCTTAGTGTGCGTTTACTCTGCGCTTAGTGTGCGTTCACTGTGCGCTTACTGTGCGTTCAGTGCAATAACTGTTAGGCAGGAGGAAACAAGGTTATGCAGCAAGCTGAGTGCCACATAGCATTGTTTGCTCCAGATGGTACGCATGCTCGTTATTTAGGAATGAACATTCCATGGACTCCCTACTCTCCGGAGACAACGTTTGATTTTAACATCTGTGGGAAAGTAAAATACAGAGAACTAAGAAAAAGTAGTAACGTTACAGTCTAGGCAGATTATAAAAGCTTAATAGAGTATTAATGACAACATGATAAAATGTTAGCACACACAGAGTACATTTAATCCTCTTAATACTCATTAGAGTAATTTACCATTAAGAAGAATGGGTGGGCTGGGAAATGCTGGCCTATCCTGTAAATCAAAAAGGCATTTTTCATTCTTTTATAAACAGACCGTAGTTTATTCAGTGGTACAGGAAAAAGTTTAGTCTGATCCAAATTCACATTAACATGTTGGAACAGGAAGTTGAAAAGAAAAATAAAAGGAGTAAAAAAATAAAAACCCTTTTCCCTGAGAAGCGCTCGAATGAGAGCGTCAGCCATAACTCATCTCCCTCGCCGAACGGATGCCTTTTCTTCGATGCAAATGTGGACAAATTCATCTCATAGTTGCTCAGCAGATTGATGAAGTTTTAAAAACCCCACACAGCCTGGGGAAAAAATAACATTTTCCAGGTGATAAATTTTTCCAATTTCTGCAAGACAAGTACATAAACTTGTTCAATTAAGAGTGGAATCTGGATATGAGGGAGACTGCATGTCAAGCGCCACCAGTCCTGATGGGCTATTTTATTGAGTGGAAAATTGAATCAAATTGCTTTATTGAAACAATTCAGCTGTGCTCCCCCCTCTCCCTGCCCTCCCCAGCACTTGGATTTGGCCCCCCAGGCAGAGTCCCCGTTTGCCTGATACATTCGCCCGCCGCCTGTACCACCTGGAAGCAGCCAGCGTGCCGCCAGAATTTACACGTCTGCACTGAGGCTCCGCCCCGCTGCACTGAAGCTGTTTCCCGCTGGCAGTGTGACGAAGCTTCGCGCTGAAGCTGTTTCCCGCTGGCAGTGTGACGAAGCTTCGCGCTGAAGCTGTTTCCCGCTGGCAGTGTGACGAAGCTTCGCGCTGAAGCTGTTTCCCGCTGGCAGTGTGACGAAGCTTCGCGCTGAAGCTGTTTCCCGCTGGCAGTGTGACGAAGCTTCGCGCTGAAGCTGTTTCCCGCTGGCAGTGTGACGAAGCTTCGCGCTGAAGCTGTTTCCCGCTGGCAGTGTGACGAAGCTTCGCGCTGAAGCCGTTTCCCGCTGGCAGTGTGACGAAGCTTCGCGCTGAAGCCGTTTCCCGCTGGCAGTGTGACGAAGCTTCGCGCTGAAGCTGTTTCCCGCTGGCAGTGTGACGAAGCTTCGCGCTGAAGCTGTTTCCCGCTGGCAGTGTGACGAAGCTTCGCGCTGAAGCCGTTTCCCGCTGGCAGTGTGACGAAGCTTCGCGCTGAAGCTGTTTCCCGCTGGCAGTGTGACGAAGCTTCGCGCTGAAGCTGTTTCCCGCTGGCAGTGTGACGAAGCTTCGCGCTGAAGCTGTTTCCCGCTGGCAGTGTGACGAAGCTTTGGGCTGAAGCTGTTTCCCGCTGGCAGTGTGACGAAGCTTCGCGATTAAAGCTTCACTCATTTCAGCGACTCCATCGCTTTCCCGCCTTTTTTGGCTGAGGAAAATCTTGCTGTCGCTCTTCAAACACACTGCTTTGGGCGTGACAGCATGCACACATTTCTGGGTTTACCTCACCAAGCCCCTTAACATGGCAGTGGGAATAACCTCCTGAGATCCAGCACGAAAAAGGTTATAATTATTCTAATGACGTAATACAAGCATCTTGGACAGCAAAGACATGTTGCAGTGAAAAATATTTTCAAAAATATGAAATATTTTTTTGTAAAGTCCCTTGTAGTGTAAGTTTCGGCATAGTATAATAAATTGCTCTAGAGCTTAAGACCAGAGACTGAAGTCCCCTAAAGGAACACAAATGAATTGCTGGGTCTCAAGATATCCTATCTGACATCACAATGTACGTATGCATGTACATTTCAACCTGAAATCCATTGACAACATGCAATGACTTAATTTACAATTTTTGGGTGTTCCAACTAATGAAAATAATAAAAAGAATCACACCTTGAATAATATCTTTGGAGTTGGTTTCAAAATCGTGATCTGCGGAACACCAGTTTCTGGGGTGGAATCTAGCAGACAACGGTGTTAATGCTGCTGCAGCCACTAGCGGTAATACTGTAACCTACAACTTTAAAATGTCGCGCGCCACAACCGCTATTATTATTCGGGTAATAAGTATCTTTTGCTCTTCGTGGGGAGTTTTACTTTATGTGCGGCCGCGGGGGAAAGGCACGGCGAGGTCAGGCAGCTTTTTCTGCGCTAGTTTTCAGAGTCTCTCTCTTTCTCGGGTTCGTCCTCTGAGGTGATCGTTTTCGCTCGGCGCGGTGCTAAATGAGATGCCGCCGGCGCACGCGGCGGTCCGAGCGGCTCGCGCGCTCTTCTCGTTACGCGGGGACGTCGGGGAGACAGCAGAGGTGGCAGGGCGATAAATCTCCATTAAAGCCGCCCGCGTTTGAAATGACTTTGAAACTTTGCGTCGGGAGCGTGCCAGAAAAAGAAGAAACAGAAGACAGGGATACTGAGGGAAAGAAGAGTGAGAGATCTGTGTGTGTGAGAGAGCGTGTGTTTGAGAGATCTGTGTGTGTGAGAGAGCGTGTGTGTGCGCACAAATATGTAGTCCATGTGGACGAAGGCGTGTGTTGTGGTTTCCTGGATATTGAGCTGTTTCTTGTGACTCCAGGAAGCCGTGTGAGGGGGGGGGGGGGGGGGAGAGGCGGGGTAGAGGGGGGCTGGGGGAGGGGGGGTGGTGGAGGTGGGCTGGGGGACATCACCTTTTAAACAATATTCTGTATTCATTCAGGCAACATTAAAGAGCCACAGTCTTCATTGATATCAATAATGTCTCCATGGCGATCACACATGCAGCGGCCCTAAAGCCGACTGGCACGGCGCTCAGAAGTGGCTTGTGTGTGCGCAGATTAGGGTTCCCAGAATGCCATCTGTACACTTTAACGGCCTTTATAATCACTGCCTCGCGGACGCTGGGCTGTTGTTCGGATGGCGCTCTCCTGCACTGAGTGCTGAATGATTAGAATAACTGCGAAGAGAACAGGAAACCTTCGCTTGTCGCCCTTATTTGACCCGAGAGCCGCCCCCCCCAGAGCACCCCCCCCCCCCCCCCCAGAGCCCCCCCCAGCCTCACAGCAGAGAGTGCCGTTACAGAGCCATTCAGCACAGCGCTGACGCCCCAATACCTGCCCGCTTCCTGCCAGCCTGTACAGACCCAGCTAAGCCCGCTTCCTGTACAGACTCAGCCGTGCCCGCTTCCTGTACAGACCCAGCTTTGCCCGCTTCCTGTACAGACTCAGCCGTGCCCGCTTCCTGTACAGACCCAGCTTTGCCCGCTTCCTGTACAGACCCAGCTTTGCCCGCTTCCTGCCAGCCTGTACAGACCCAGCTTTGCCCGCTTCCTGCCAGCCTGTACAGACCCAGCTTTGCCCGCTTCCTGCCAGCCTGTACAGACCCAGCTTTGCCCGCTTCCTGCCAGCCTGTACAGACCCAGCTTTGCCCGCTTCCTGCCAGCCTGCACACAGACCCGGCTGGCTGGCAGGGATCTAACTGCCCGGCTCGGGCCAGACGCATCACCTGTGTGAGAAACGAGCCGTGGAAAAGTCATTTGGTCTCGCGGTGGCTAAGTGCTGACTGATGCCCGCCATCAAAACATGTGATGTACGTCCTGGCCTTGATATATCCTGAACGATTCCGAGTGGAGGAATGGTCAAAGATTCCCCCCTCCCAAATAATTCCCCCTCCCCATCTCATAAAACACTAGATGATGACTTAGACATTTTATCTTTGAAAAGGAAGGTTCGCAACGTACTGAAAACCAGGGTGTCAATCATTTTTACAGCCATATTCTTGTGAAATAAAATTACTTGCCCAGAGAACTTTTTTCCAGCTACTGTATTAGTGCAAGTGAACAGAAGAACCCCATGTTGGGTCATACAATATAGCTCATTACCCATGTTGCTTATTTTCATCAAGAGTGCCAATAATTCGGGAGGTCACTGCACATGACAATAAGGTCCGTGCATGTGTGTATGTGCGTGTATGTGTGTATGTGTGTGTGTGTGTATGTGTGTGCATGTGTGTGTGTGTGTGTGTGTGTGTGTGTGAATGTGTGTGCATGTGTGGGTATGCGTTTGTGTGTGTGTGTGTGTGTGCGTGTATGTGCGTGTGCGCATGTGTGTGTGTGTGCGTATGTGTGTGTGCGTGTGCGTATGTGTGTGTGTGTGTGTGTGTGCGTGTGAATGTGTGTGTGTGTGTGTGTGTGTGTGTGTATGTGTGTGTGTGTGTGTCTGTGTGTATGTGTGTGTGTGTGTGTGTGTGTGCGCGTGTGAATGTGTGTGTGTGTGTGTGTGTGTGTGTGTATGTGTGTGTGTGTGTGTCTGTGTGTATGTGTGTGTGTGTGTGTGTGCATGTGCGTGTGTGTGTGCATGTATGTGTGTGTGCGCGTGAATGTGTGTGTGTGTGTGTGTGTGAACCCTCCCCTGAACCCAACAGCCGGCTCTAACGAACCCTGAGTTACCCTTCTGAACCGCATTATCATATTTACAGAAACACATTTATTTCTTCAATGTAAAATAGCTGAATGTCCACTCATTTCCTGCATAGTTTGAAAAGTAATAGGAGAGACTGAATCTTAAATGAGCAGAAGGCTTTATGAGTCTGCCTTATTGGGTTGTCTGCGTGTGTAAGAATTCTGCTGGAGCAAATTAAATCAAAAGCACTTCATGGAAGACCCTTCAAATAACAATGAGTGCCATCTGTACGTACCAGGAGGTATTCAGTTGAACACTTTCTTTCTTCTCTCAATCGCTTCCTCTCATTCTCTCTCCCTCTCTCTCCCTCCATCCGTTTCCTCCCTGACCTGCTCACCTATAATCCATCCTGCTTCCCTGCAGTGATGGGCGAGGTAATAAACCTAACAGCTTGTGAAATTGCTCTTAAGTTAATATGTAGAAGAAATGTATCAGGGAAATTGAATAAGAAAGACGAATTCCAGTTCAGGGTGAAGATGGCGGCCTCTGAAGGCCATTCCTCTCCTCCCCTCAGATCCGTCCTCATTTCAGTCTGGTTTGTCAACTTTGTTTGAATCAGCGTCCACTCCAATTAATGCCCAGCTCTGCTGGAGAAATTAAGCGCCGTACTCAACCTAACAACAAAGTCCCCCCCTCCATTTCTTACACAGCCTTTCTTTCATGATTAACTTCTCTTTTGTTCACGTCAACAACGGCTTTTTTTCCCCCCTTACTTTGAGGAAATCACAATCACACAAGGATTCTTACAACCGTCAAAAAGTTTAAGATCACTGGCATGTTTGGGAAAATGAAACGGCGAAGTCATACATTCACCTCAGAATTTGCTCGGAGGTCGTAACGCTAAGCTTAGCCGCTTCCGTTGTGTAGTCCTCTCCTACTGTCAGTTTTAGTCATCGTTCTGGAATATTCCATGCGTCTCTAAGCAACAGTACGCTGATATCACCAGGTAAGTCACAGAAGCCCCAAGGCCAATTCCTGCATCCCACAATGCAGCAGACACAAAAAGGCTCCAGAAGCTCACCTGACGTTACATCAGCAGAATGAGCTGCACTCTCGCCCCATCCCATCTGACGATCGGTTACAAGCAGACACACCGGGATCTGGTCTTGTACTCAGCGACCATGTGTCAGTATCAAACTTCTATAAATGATTAAGTGACAAAGAATACTTTGTAATTAATTAATAGCCTCATTTTCCATATATCATTTGATCACTCATTCCAGACTCTCTCTCAGGCTTGGCCTATTTACAAAAGATGACATCATCGTTGACCTTTGCTTCATATCCTGCTTATTAGGGCTCCTATGTTCGATTTCATGCGTTGAAAAATTGTCAATCCTTTAGAGGTATAAACTCAAACATGGTCATGGTTTTATTGTAAACACTAATTCTCATCTTGCAGGGGCCTTGGCAGGCAGTTTGCACCCTGGACCTCAGCTCTCAGCTGGGTCAGTGTCACACAAATCCTGCTTCATTAGGAATAACCTGAGAGGCGGAGTAAGTCGACACCAGAGCAGGCGCTTCTATGGGCTTCTGCTACAGATGCAGCGGGAGGCGTTTCAGCACCACGGACAGCATCCCTCCTACCTGAGCTGCAGCAGGTCCTCCCAAAATAAAGCCTGCTGGTACTAACGCTACATACAGATAATAAGCTACATACGCATCTACAGGTAATAATGCTACATAAGCACCTACAGGTAATAATGCCACATAAGCACCTACAGGTTATAATGCTACATAACCAGCTACAGGTAATAATGCCACATAAGCACCTACAGGTAATAATGCTACATAAGCACCGACAGGTAATAATGCTACATAAGCAGCTACAGGTAATAACACTACAAAAGCACCTACAGGTAATAATGCCACATAAGCACCTACAGGTAATAATGCCACATAAGCACCTACAGGTTATAATGCTACATAACCAGCTACAGGTACTAACGCTTCATAAACACCTACAGGTAATAATGCTACATAAGCACCTACAGGTAATAATGCTACATAAGCAGCTACAGGTAATAACACTACAAAAGCACCTACAGGTAATAATGCTACATAAGTACCTATAGGCAATAATGCTTCATAAGCAGCTACAGTTAATAATGCTTTATAAGAACCTACAGTTGATTCCTCATCAGTTGAGTGACCATTTTAGATTTTTTAGTGTGAATTTAAGTCTAACAGAGTTGATACGAGCCCAGGAGAGATCGAATGTACCCTATCAGAGTCATTTTAACACTAGACATTTTACTGAGTACCTCAGCATATCCACTGGGGCAAAGCAGCAGTTTGAATTGATTGCTAAACACTGGGTGGCTATGAATCAAATCAAAACTCTGTACACAGCATCTGAAGAGAGAGAAGCATCTACACGCAGAAGTAGTCCTGTAGTTAGCACGATGAATAATACGCAGTTACTCTGAGGCACTTTATGAATATAAGATTTTGTGAATATAAGAAAATCTGTAGGAGCTGTGGAGTTTTGAGAGGGATTATGCGTGCTTACAGGCCGTTTCCTGAGTAACAGGGCTGATCGCTTTACGCGTGATGAAGAGTCCGCAGACCAGCCGACGCTCAACCTGGGAGAGACGGAGCGGCTCCTTCCAGCAAGCACTTGCTCCCAGAGAACACTTCCCTGTAAACCGTCAATCACGGTCAACTCCGCCTCCTCAGCGCCCCCTCAGCGCCTCCTCAGCGCCCCCTCAGCGCCTCCTCAGCGCCCCCTCAGCGCCCCCTCAGCGCCTCCGCAGAGCCCCCTCAGCACCTCCGCAGAGCCCCCTCAGCACCTCCTCGGCGCCTCCTCGGCGCCTCCTTCCCCATCTGCTGAGAGTCCTGCTGTGACTCTAGACCACCAGCACAGCTTCTTTTTTTTTAATGCGTTGCGATCGCTAGCCATTACATTACAGGCATTCAGCAGACTCACACAACTTTTTTTTTGTATCCAATTATACAGCTGGATATATACTGAAGGTATATAAGAACCTTGCTCAAGGGTACAATGGCAGTGTCTTACCGGGGAATTGAACCTGTGACTTTAGATTACAAATCCAACTCCTTACCCATTAAACTACACTGCCGACCCAGTCACTCAGATTTCACAAAATCAGGAGGACCCAGCACACTGAGCAGTGGGGGCTTTCAGCATGGGGGGGTGGGGTGGGTGGAGAGAGGAAACACTGCTCTCCAATCAGGGGGGAAACAGACACTTCCGTCTTCCAGGGAGGAAATGTGGGGGGGGGGGGGGGGGGGGGGGGGGGGGAGTCGGAGTGACAGAGAGGGCCGGGACAAGCAGCGGGAGCCAACGACATCAACACCCCAGCACCATCCTGCAGCCCTCAGCTGCCAGAGAGGATCATGGGAAACCAGGGGAAGTCCTGCTGAGTGCTTTGCCAGGGAATTCCAGAGAGGTTTATAATGCTGTGGTTTTCCCTCTATCCCACTAAGGAGACTTCATCACTACACAGCCCTGCTCCGTCTAACACTGACCCAGTAACACTGACCCTCAAACACTAACCCTCTAACCGGAGAGAACATCAGCACACATCCTTCCAGGGAGTCAACCAAACATTGTATGTGTGGTTGTGTGTATGTGTTTGTGTGCGTGCCCGTCCGTGTGTGTGTGGCGGGGGGGGGGGCGGCGGGGGGGGGAAGAGGCTCATGAAGCAGCCTGAATAAGAGACAAAAGGCGCTCCATAAATCTCTGGCTCTTCAGATGGTGTCTGTGCAGCAGTGAGGAATGCAGAGGAGCGGTAAACTGGGCGCTTTTACGCAGCCGCCCAGCTCCCCTTCGGTTAAACAGGAAGCCAGCAGGCAGGTTACAGGAAACGCCCGCCGTCAGATCCCTCCTAATCACACAGAGCTACGGTCAACATGTTATTACTGACATTACAACTCGTTTCCAAATCAGGTCCTAACATATTACATCTAATATAGTACAAATCGCGCCCAAATGTGTTCAGATCAGCTTAAGGAACGTAATTAGCACTGATGCGTTTGTGCCCAGCGCTGGTCTGGGTTTCAGCAGGGCGCAACGACCCAGAAACGTTCGACAGCCCTGTAGGGCGCAAACTGCTCACCGTCAGACGGCCTTTTCAGGATGAGAGCCCTAAAGTGGGGGGAGGAACTTCTGCTTCCCTTCTGTTTTGTTAGGTGTCAGTCTCTCAACAGGATCTCTCAAGAAACACCCCCACATCCCCCCCCATTCCTCCCCCATCGCCTCTGCTCCGAAAACAAGGCCTGTCTGACCAAACCAGCATCACTCAAACCCCCCAGGCTCAAGTCTTCTCAACCGCGTCAATAACGACAGCTACAGCCCCCACCCCTCAGCTAACGCAAACAGACAACAGCCACACTGGCCCCCGCCCCCACCCCCACCCTCAGAGAGACAGCAGCAGCAGCTCAGAGAGACAGCAGCAGCTCAGAGACAGCAGCAGCAGCTCAGAGACAACAGCAGCTCAGAGAGAGAGCAGCAGCAGCTCAGAGAGACAACAGCAGCTCAGAAAGAGAGCAGCAGCAGCTCAGAGAGAGAGCAGCAGCAGCTCAGAGAGAGAGCAGCAGCAGCTCAGAGGCCGGGAGGGAACTGGGGCGCCGTACAGAACAGGAAACCCACGCGAAGCTTCAATCAATCAATCAAGCATTACTGCCTTTTGGATAACCTGCAAATACCTCACCATCCCGAGTCCATATTTACACGAATCGTAGTTTTTTGTGGTGACATTTAGGGCATTTCAATCCTTCCACTAAACTCTGAGCCGAAGGTCTTGGGTGCTTTACGAGCTCACACACTCGACTGGCAGCCCTGAGTCATAAATAAAACTCCGCCCTGGTTTGAGGGCTTTTGCACCCTTCTGCAATGTTTGAAATACGTCGCTATAGTTACGACTTACGACATGGCCGTGTTGCTGCTTAGTTTACAGTAGAGTGGGGTATGCACAGCTATGATAATGTGGAGTGCACTACGGTGCAACTGTGATATTAAAATATTAATTTTTAACAACTTGAGTTTTCATCTGATTCATATAGTTGAAATATTGAAGGATGCCCTGTTGTACTGTATGAGTATTAAGGCTGCAGTAGCAGTGTTACAGCAGGAGATGCAGTTTATGGCATGTCTGTGTCTAGTGTGTGTGAGTGTGAGAGTAGGTGGGTGTATGTGTGGAAGCGTGTGTGCGTACGTGCATGTGTGTGTGTTACGTGTGTGTGTATGTGTATGCACCTGTGTAAGCATGTGTGTTATGCAAGTGGGTGTTACCTCTACACATGCTCACGCCCCCCCCCCCAATATCTCTACACCCCCCCCCCTCTATCTCCCCCCTCACGTTCACAGAGCAGGTTATTGGGGGTCATTTCCCGCTGTAACTACAAACAGGCGCTAACTAGCACGCTAACTAGCACACTATCAATCATGCTAACTAGCACGCTAACTAGCACGCTAACTAGCACACTATCAATCATGCTAACTAGCACGCTAACTAGCACGCTAACTATGCTGCACAAGCCGGCCATACTGCGTACAGGAGGCCGAAGGGCCCGTTACACTCAGCTGAAAGTTTTCACAGTGAGGGAACACAGAGAGCCGGTTCAAAATATCAGGGGGCGGCTGCATCGTCACCGCACTGCGCTCTCTGCCTCCGTTTGGAATCTCACTGGCAGCAACACGGATGAGTCTCACTATTCACAGCAGAAGTATTTAGGGAAACACACAGAGAGAGGGATACGCCGTGTGAGGGGTATGGGGTGAACGCTGACGTTAGCGACCGAGGGAGACTGGGAGCATCGCTGCCATTGGACGGCCCTGGTGATGGGCGGGGCCGGGAGGGGGCCACGGGAGGGCGGAGCTTAGAGATGCAGGGTTCATTTCTCCTCACACTCTCGGCTATAAATCCTGGTGCAGGCGGTTAACCCCGCCCCCCCATCTGTGTGGAGGCCGACCCCCCCCCCACCCACCCACCCCGCACACACACACGAGCTCATTAGAGCAGCTCCTTCACTAGCCTGTGCCAGGAAATCTGTCCACAGAAGCCACTTTAACAGCCTCTACATTTTTAATAAAGAGGAGATTACAGGGAGCCCCCGCTGCGGGACATCAGTAGCCAGCCATCGCGGTGGGGGGGGGCTTTTGGGGTGAGGGGGCTTTTGGGGTGCGAGTAAAGGGGGGCGCGTGTGTACCTCAGTGATCGCCCGGACGCTGTCGCCGTTCCCCCCTCAAACAAGCTTTCCCCCAAAAACACCCAGCTGCATAACTGGACCCCAATCTCTCCAGCAAAACACCCAGCTGCATAACTGGATCTGTGACAGAAATGGGTTTAAGACGGGCAGGTTGCCCTGGGTATGGCCGTATTCCAAGCAAATGTATAATTTAATCTCATTTCATTTAATAGCAGTGAAGTGTCAGACAAGATCAGACAGGCTACAATCTGTGCGGTAACTACGCAGCCAATACTTAGCCAACAGCAATACAGCCACACCTGGGGTCATACCGCACCCGGGGTCACACCGCACCCGGGGTCACACCGCACCCGGGGTCACACCGCACCCGGGGTCATACCGCACCCGGGGTCAGACCACACCTGCGGTTATTTCCGTTACAAAGCACTCCATCCAACCGGCCAGTGAAAAAACTGTTTCACTAGTACGCCATGCACGTGCTCAAGCCTCTTTAATCTGTGTTGTATTGGCATTTCCTGTCATAACCGTAATGATCTCTTGCTTATGTTACAAGAACTAAGCCAATAAGTGTCTGATCTTGATATAGGTGTGTATTTTGGACCCCCCCCCCCCCCCCAACCTAGTATATGAAAGCATTTGTTAAATTCAAGGGCATATGTAGTACAGAGGCATTTAAGTTCATAATGAGTACATATTTTGTTGAGTTAATTAGTTTCATCATTTCATTTTAATGCATTGGCTGAGAAGTTCACAGGTGGGAAACTGGGAAGGCGCCTGCCACACACACACACACACACACACGCACACGCGCGCGCGTGTCAGCCGGGGAGTTGCTGGGTAGGGAGAGCAAGGCGCGAACAGCACCCTCCACTTAGCCAGCAGACACTGCTGACACCTAGTGGTCGTTCTGGCAACAATTCGTCAGTCCAATGAAAAGGTCTCAGGTCCCTGCATTCCTAACTTCAGGCACGGCTGAATGCAATGCAAAAACCACTTTGTTTTTTAAACTTTTTTTACTCATATTTTTAAAATTCTGTAATTAGCGGCAGCAGCGTGCAGTCATTGGGGAGGGCTCTCTGTGCTGCTGGCTCACGCAGGGCTTGTCTGAGTCACGCAGAGCCCCTCCTGACCCCCCTCCCCGTCTGCCTCTGGCCTGGGGAACCACCGGTGACCCAGCCGAATGAGACCCTGAAGCCCCCCCCCCCCCGGAGGAAAAGGAGAAGTGGACATAGACACATAGAGTGTGACCTTTAGCACCCTGCACCCCCCCCCCCCCCCGCTGCTTTGTGCTCTCAGACTCCTCAGGCATTCTTTCGGAGGTCGGGGACGGTGTCCGGGCGGGGGCCGGAGGGGTGAGTCTGAGGTCGGGGGTCAAACCGAAGGCAGCGGTCATCCGCTGGTCAACTACAGTAGGCCATTATTCAGCCCCAGCGGCCCCCACCCCCCTCCACCCCACCCCCCCGCCTCCCTCCCTCCCGATTGGTCAATAACCCCGAACAGAGTGTCGGCAGTCCCATCCATCCTCCCTAATCATTACAAACGAGAATGCACGTAAACAGCCAGCATTACAGACCCTCAGCCCGGGACACAAATCCACTTTAACTGGCTGTTACGCTAAGGAGCCATCAATAACCCCGGCCCCATGCTTAGCAGAGAAAAGGGGGTCTGCCCCCCCCCCACTCCCCCACCTCGTTGTCATCTTCTCGCTGTCAGTTTCCGTGTTTACACCAGGGCGTGCATCGCTGCTGTGTCCTGCTGTCAAAGCGAACACACGGCTCGAGGATCTCATCATGCCTGCTCTCCTCCGCCCCACACCCCACACCCTACACCCCACCACAAATCTGCTTGGGGCTCATAGTTTCAAATTAGAACTTGTGGGACAGTCTGGATTTATTTAATCCCACAAAGTCAGGGGGACCCCCTTACCTAGTTAAGACGGGACACTTTCCCTGAAGCAGACTCTGTACCACACCTCTACCTGAGCACATATCAGCTCACTACCTACCAACCGCACCTCTACCTGAGCACATACCAGCTCACTATCCACCAACCGTACCTCTACCTGAGCACATACCAGCTCACTATCCACCAACCGCACCTCTACCTGAGCACATACCAGCTCACTATCCACCAACCGCACCTCTACCTGAGCACATACCAGCTCACTATCCACCAACCGCACCTCTACCTGAGCACATACCAGCTCACTATCCACCAACCGCACCTCTACCTGAGCACATACCAGCTCACTATCCACCAACCGCACCTCTACCTGAGCACATACCAGCTCACTATCCACCAACCGCACCTCTACCTGAGCACATACCAGCTCACTATCCACCAACCGCACCTCTACCTGAGCACATACCAGCTCACTATCCACCAACCGCACCTCTACCTGAGCACATACCAGCTCACTATCCACCAACCGCACCTCTACCTGAGCACATACCAGCTCACTATCCACCAACCGCACCTCTACCTGAGCACATACCAGCTCACTATCTACCAACCGCACCTCTACCTGAGCACATACCTGGCGGGGTGGGGGGTGGCGGGGCGGAGGGTGGAGGGGTGGAGAGGCACTGGCTGACTTTCCTAACTCTGCGACATCACAGCACAGGCCTGCCCCAGTCAGCTTGGGGGGCGGGGCTAGCGTGTCGCCATGGGAACCCTGCTGCTGTCCGTCTGTTTGCAGGGAGACCAGCACCGGGGGGGCGGGGGGTGATAAAGATGAAAGCAGAGACAGAGGAAACATAAAAACAGGAAAGCGGTGAGAAAGAGAAAGAAAGCCAGACAAAGAGAAAGAGAGAAAAAAGGGACAAAGAGAGAGAATGAAAAAGAGAGAGGAAGAGTGACACAGAGAGAGGGGTTGAGTATGTGCAGAGGATGCTGACAAAATTAGGGGACAGTAGAGATTAGGGTGGGGGTAAAGCTCCCCATGGTCACTGGCCTCCAGTGCACCCAGCTGTGCCCCTGACCCCCGACCCCCCACCCCCCACCCCGTCAGCAGCAGGGGGCGCGGAACCTTCCGGCACCAGCCAGAGCGGTAAACAAATGACATCACTGGCACACTGCAGGTGTTGCCATGGTGAGCATGCCCGCCTTTCAATTTCCTGGATACCCCTTGGGGGTCTCTCCCTCCCCTCTCTCTCTCTCTCTCTCTCTCTCTCTCTCTCGCTCTCGCTCTCTCTTCCAGCTCGATCCACCTGCTTTTCACCCCATCAGCTGTGGAGTCACGGGGAGGTCAGGAGGAAAAATGAAGCTCTGCCACACTCCCCACATGCTGCCGAGCGTGCCTCCCCCCCCCCCCCACCAAACCGCCGTCCCCCCCTCCCGCTCCCGCTCCCGCTCTACCCTTCCTCCATCGCTTCATTTGTTTTCCATCTCTCCTCCTCGCCCTGTTTGCCTTCCACAAACCCTCGCCCTCCCCAAAACCCGCGCATGGCGGAACGCCCGAGGAGCGCTGCAGATTTACAGCCGCCATTCAGAGCAGGCTGCTTACCGCCGTGCGCTGAGCGGACCAGCCTGCCGCGCACGCAAGCCCGCCAGCCCGGAACGTTCTAATGGACCAGGCGGGTCAGAACCAGGCGGGTCAGAACCAGTTGTAAACTGTTGTAAAGAGACGCCAACCGAAACCACCGGCTGCCGGACTCCGGTCACCGTGGGGACACTTCCGACGCGCACCAGAGGGAAAGTGCCTCGGCGGGGTTACGGGGTCAAAGTTCAGTTCTCTGAGAGAGAGAGAGAGAGAGCAGCATCTCATCCCTCCAAGGCTAATGTTACATCACTTTCCTCCCCTCCCAACCCCCTGCGGTTCAATAACAATACAGCCGTGAGGTCAGCGCCCCCCCCCTTCACCAGCACACTTCAGATATACGACCAGGACATCCCGGTTATCACAGCACCCTGTGGCCCAATCGTTACGTCCGTCCCCCTGTGTTGGTTTAAAGACGCGCGCGGTGGCGTTTCACAGACGCGCACTTCCTGTGTGAGGCTCGCTCCGCTCACGGCTCACGCTTGCTTTTGCTCGCGCTTCACGAGCGGCCATTTCCTAAATAATTTTCCGTTTCCCGGGCAAAATTATGGCCCATTAAAGGCCATTATGGCCGTGTTGACGGCCCTGCGCGTGGGAGCTTTCCAATCAAAATTATTGATTGAGCTGCTTGTTCAATTGCCCAGAAAAGATGGGTAATAAGGCCAGGCCGACATATGACTGTAGCCAAGCATCACGCCTCGCCCAGGGAGACAAAAAAAAAAAAAAAAAGACAGAAAAAAATCTAAAGGAGAAGAGAGAGGGAGAGGGAGAGAGGGAGGGGAGGGCACAGTCGTCGCTGGAGTTCATCAGTTGCGAAGGCGGCCATTTTCTTTTGCGTGTGTACTCTGGTTGAACTCTGTCATTTTCCCGTGAAAAAAGGAGCATCTGGGAGCCCCGCCCGCTGCGGAGTCACACTCAGCGTTTGTTGCCGCGGTGATTTAGACGGCGCTACCTGATCATCAAAAAGCCTTTCATCTGGGAGAATTTAAGAACCCGCTCTCCCCAGACGGGCAAAGGAGATTAAAATCAGTCTTCCCGATTGTGTAGGGGAAAAAACACACACACAAGCGCACACACACACACTATATTAAATAAATACACAAATAAACATAAACACATTAAATATAGAGAGAGAGAGCAGGAGAGAGAACAGAGAGGTGAGAGATAGAGAGAGAAAAGGGGTAAACAAAGCCATTTCTCTCCTTTCCCGCTAACAGTCCTCTGCGTTTTGGCGGTATGACTTGTGGAAAGGCTCGCAGCAGTCCCGATGTGGCCTGCGCTCATCAATCGATCGGTGGCGCTGAATGGGCAGGTCTCCTCCCAGAATGCATTTCCCCAGCCTGGTGCCACATTCACATCGCCCAGACTGGCTCCTCTGCCCGTTTACCGGAAAAACACTGTAATGCCCCCCTAGCACAGCCATCGGGCTCCAGTTCCAGCCCCATCATTGCCCTTTAATGCCATCATTCCGTATTGATTCTGTTTAATCATCTGTGTTTCTGTTTGTGGGCGTGCGCGCATTAGCTTGTGTGTGTGTGCGTGTGTGTGTCAGTGTGTGTCTGTGTGCATGCATTTCAATCAACCATTCAACTCATAACTTTGACAACACATGGGGTCACATAGTCCAGGGCCCCGTTTCAATATACAGAGTTAACTGGATAACTGCACTGAGTAAAACCCAGAACCCTCCCAAATCTGGAGCATGGACCGAAGTGAAAAGAGCTGCTCCGGGTTTTACTCAGTGCAGTTATCCGGCTAACTCAGTAATCCTGCTCTGTGATACAGGGTTTTACTCAGTGCAGTTATCCGGCTAACTCAGTAATCCTGCTCTGTGATACAGGGTTTTACTCAGTGCAGTTACCCAGCTAACTCAGTAATCCTGCTCTGTGACACAGGGTTTTACTCAGTGCAGTTACCCGGCTAACTCAGTAATCCTGCTCTGTAATACAGGGTTTTACTCAGCGCAGTTACCCAGCTAACTCAGTAATCCTGCTCTGTGACACAGGGTTTTACTCAGCGCAGTTACCCAGCTAACTCAGTAATCCTGCTCTGTGATACAGGGTTTTACTCAGCGCAGTTATCCGGCTAACTCAGTAATCCTGCTCTGTGATACAGGGTTTTACTCAGCGCAGTTACCCAGCTAACTCAGTAATCCTGCTCTGTGATCCAGGCCCCTGGACAGCAGCACGTTGTGGAGAGCAAGGGTTGAGTCCAAGGCTGGATACCCTGCCCCCTAGTGGCTCAGCTGGGGCCCTGCAGAGCAGCCGTCGCAAACGCGGCCCGGGGGGGGGAGGGGGGGGGGGGGGGGTTTGTCATTAGCGAGTTTGGGCGAGCACGGCCACCACCTGATTCCCGACCAATCAGGGCAGAGCACATAATCGGCCCTTTCCACTTCCCAGTGCTATTACCCACACCTGCACCCTCCTGGGGCTCCAGGACAGAGATAAATACTGCATTATGGGGCTTCCTGTGGTCTTACACGGCTTACCGAGGCGAGGGGAGAGTGACACTTTTACGAGGGCCACGGATCGGGGTTCGCCTTTTGGGGCGGATGAAAAGGAGACCCTCGTTAGCCTTCAGCTTCAGTGCGACAAGGGTTCTACAGAACCCCCAAACCCCCCTCTATCATTACATTAACCCTGTGAAGAGCAGGTTATTTGGAATGTATTTTAAAAATTCAAGAGTCAATATTCTAGAACTCAACTACTTTCAATTACCAGTAGTAATTGTTACATCACCATTAGAATGTTCAGTTAAGGCAAGTTTTTATTTTATTTTGTAAACAGAAAACGGCATTTTCCCAAGCTGTACAAACAACAGTGACTGTGTGGAAGACCAGAAGAGACAGAGCATATTCATTTCAGAACCCAAAAGGCACAGCTTTCTTGGGATAATGGAGTCTGCTCAGTAAAACGTAAAAGCTTGTGGTTGCGTCCACCGCAGAACAAATGAACTGGATGCAAGCCCAATCTCTTCTGACAAATAAGAGTCCTCTACACAAGCACAGGCCTAGAAATCTCTTCAAGGGCTTTAACCCTTTGAAGAACAGGTTTTTGGAATGTTTAAAATTCTAAGCCAGTGTTCTAGAACTTAATTGCTGTCAGTTACTAGCAGTGACTGTGACATCGGCATTAGAATGTTCAGTTAAGAACATTCTAACCATATTTGTCATCTCATACCTTAAAGGGATTAGAAGAGATAAGGGAAAAATTCCCATGAAGCAGATCAGACGCTGTGTACATCTGGCTGGTGTCAGATGACTTTTTTTTTTTTTTTTTTTTTAAAACAGATTTTTCACACGGCACACCTGACCTCACCCGATGGCACACTGGTTGGGAAACGCTTCTCGGTGTAACCGGCGCCCGTAACACACCTGCACACATCTGCACACAGTAAGATCTGCGCACATCTGCACAGAGTACGATCTGCACACATCTGCACACAGTATGATCTGCACACATCTGCACACAGTAAGATCTGCGCACATCTGCACACAGTAAGATCTGCGCACATCTGCACACATCTGCACACAGTAAGATCTGCGCACATCTGCACACAGTACGATCTGCGCACATCTGCACACAGTACGATCCGCACACATCTGCACACAGTACGATCTGCACACATCTGCACACAGTACGATCTGCACACAGTATGATCTGCACACAGTATGATCTGCGCACATCTGCACACAGTAAGATCTGCGCACATCTGCACACAGTAAGATCTGCGCACATCTGCACACAGTAAGATCTGCGCACATCTGCACACAGTACGATCTGCGCACATCTGCACACAGTAAGATCTGCACACATCTGCACACAGTAAGATCTGCACACATCTGCACACAGTACGAGTTCAGCGCTTGCCTATTTATTGCCACCTCGTGTCGTCTTGCTTCAGGAGTATCTCTCAATGCTTACAAATTACTACAACATTTTTTGTAAAGTATAAATGTGTTAGTTTTTTTAAAAGTGCCAGTTGAGAGTTATAAATAAAATTTTTAAAGTATATGACTTACAAACTAATCATAAATATCTTCCGGTATACAAATGTATAATAAAATCATGCAATGCAGAATTACAATTTACTGGAATACCAGCCAAGTCAGTAGCAGGGTTTGACTTAAGTGACATAAATGATGCATTTGTGCTTCAAAGACAGAGAGGCCAGTTAGTTAATAGTTTGCCTGCATACAGGCATTCAGTTTTAAAGTGACATTTTTAATGGAAGTCATTTTCATTCCAAAATAAAAATGAAGATATATTGATTATGTCATGATATTTGATATTTCAAAATACATCTTCTGCTAATCAGATAAACAACCACAGATTGATAAACTCATTTGATATTTTGAACAAACTAAATTAGCACGTGCAAAGCGTATGCCAGAATGCTTGCTTTATATTCACTTAATTGGAATAATAAAATAGTAAATATCTATATATAGTAAAATATAGTAAAAGACCCTTTCTGAGGATAAGTCAAGAATTTGGGGGTTTTGCCACCTCTGGCAGGCACGTTTGCCATCTGGTGGCAGAAATAAGAACTGCACTCAAACCATGCACGCCGCAGAAAACTGCGACAGCCAATAAAAACGGCACAGGAAGTCCCAGCTCTCAAATGCACATTAATTCTGATCACAGGAAACTACTCTGTCACAGATAGCAACAGCGCTGGTGCTCGGTCTACAGCAGAGGCGTATCGATTTTCGCCGGCTCCATAGCGAAGGGTCCCGAATGCAATCACTCAGCAGCTACGCTCAAAATTACAGTCGTGAGAAACAAAGTCAGGCGTGTTCAAGGACACGGCCGCAGTGCTGTCCCGGCACACGATACGCGCAACCGCTTTTAGCTTTTAGAACGCCACAATGCGCGAGAATCACCACAGCTTTGAGCTGGACACGGGCCTGAAGGCAGGGGTGCAAAGTCCAGGGGTCAGAAAGTAAAAGTCCTGCCGTGTGTTTCTTCCACTCATGAACTCAGCCAGCTGATTTCACTAATGAGTTCTACATCCTGACAACCTGGCTGAAGAGTAGTGCTAATTATCAAATCCAGGTGATCGGAACAAAATACCAGGGAGGACATTTACTTTCTGAACCTGGATTTTCCACCTCTACCTGAAGGTCACTGTGCACTTCAGAAGCTTCAGTATTCTCTCCCACACTTTACCTGTGGTGGCAGTGTGGCAAAGCAGCCAATCACAGGGCAGGACAGCATGGCACCGTAGTCCAATCCAGATGCTGCATTTGAGTCTCAGATTCTGACCCTGAACCAGCATGTTGCTGTGTAATGACAAAAGCAGTTAATGCTTCCAGTTACAGCCCCCCAAGTACCAGGTATTTATCAGGTCAATACGAGAAATATAGTGGGTAATTACCACTGGCACAAAAAAGAATACAAAAGTAAATACTAAGAAACTAAAACTGTAATGCATACAAACAGGGCTTCTATTACCGATCAATTAGTGACTGCCTTGTAGTTATCGAAGGTTTAGGTTATAGCCTGAATGTAACTTTTTAGTTCCGAAGAATTTAGATAATACTTTCTTGGAAACACTTCTGTTAGGAAGTAGGCTAGTTATTGTAGAATTTCCTAGGAAGTACACAATTACACTCAGGCTATAACAAAGCTAAACCTTTGTTAACCACAAGATAGTCACTGACAGGTAATAGAGGAGGTGTTTCTAATCATTTCAGTTTCTTAGTATTTACCTTTTTTTTTTTTACCCATTTTTTATTCTTACCACATATTTACCATATAGCATTACATCAAGGTGGGGCAGCAGTGTAGTATAATGGGTAAGGAGCTGGTCTTGTAACCTAAAGGTCACAGGACACTGCGCTTGTACCCTTGATCGAGGTACTTAACCTGCATTGCTTCAGCATATATCCAGCTGTATAAATGGATGCAGTGTAAATGCTGCATAAAAAGCCTCTCTGGGTAAGAGCATCAGCTAAATGCCAGTAATGAATAATAATGTAATGAAATGAAATGCTGCGTTCATACAGGTTTATACTGGTTTAATAGCCTCAGAGAAAATTAAAGCTGAAGAGACAAAGGAGAAAAGGGGAAGGAAAAAAACGAAAGAATGAGACAAAGAAGAATGAGAATAAGTCTTTGTCTACATGGCCATGACATGTGCAATCATTATTTCCATTGGAATGGGATCCACATTTTCAATATTTCACATTGACATAAAATGTATGATAAAATTACACAGAAGTATTGGACAAAAACAGCATTTTTATGAAAACTGCGACAGCAATGATAAATAATCCCAATTTTCCTGTGTATTTAACATAACATGTAGACATATTCTGATTTTATTACTTAATGAGTGAATACTCTTCTCTTTTTTTTTTAAAGATACGTTTTGTTACATTTTCTGTGATGTACAACCAAGTATTCTTGAGTATGTGCTTACCGACCACTAGGTGTCAGGATTGCACCATTTTTCCCCACAGTTTGACCAACCGAGTGAGACAGACTACAGAATGGAGAATCCTGCCAGGACATCACTGGAAACACATGCAGCTCCCGGGAGAGGCGCTGCTGAGCCAGTTACCTGTGCGTTCAGCGCACCGCACCGCAGGTGGAACGGGTGGAACGGGTGGAGCAGCAGACACAACACTACTCCCAATCCCCAGAGCCAAAATGGAGGTCTTCACCGAGCTCAGCAGGAGATGCAGCACTGAAACTGTATGGGTCGATCCCAGTGTGCTTAGTTGGGGGTTTAAACTGCTGATTCAAAGCCCTAGACCACAGAACTGCATTACAACAGGAACAAAAAGCCTTTATTTCACAGATTCAGAGAGATGTTCCAGTTGTTCTGCAGCTCTGTGGTCTAGAGGTTTAAACTCGCGAAACACACTGCAATTGACCCTACAGCTCCAGTGCCCCACTAAATAACAACAGGTCTCTCTACACCACTGGTGTCAAACCGTTACAGACACTCACACAACATTCCCCAAAATAAAACTGCAATAGAACGCAAGGATTTTGTCACAATCCACATTCAAATGGGCACCAGACCACCAGTTACGCGGCTCACTGATTTTACACTGCGATTTCTTACACTCAGCCCACCTGTGTTAGGATTTAGCATTCTGCTCCAGAGGTATCGCCTTGTCTAGGTCTTGTAACCTAAAGGTTGCAGGATCGATTCTCCGGTAGGACAAAGCCATTGCACCCTTAAGCAAGGTATTTAATATGCATTGCTTCAGTACATATCCAGCTGTATATTTGGATACAGTGTAAATGCAATATAAAAAGTTGTGTAAGTCGCTCTGGATAAAAAAAAGAGCGTCTGCTAAATGCCTGTAATGTAATGATCCGTTTCAAGAATGTGTGCCAACGTCTGCTCTTAATTATTAGCTCAATATCTTGATCTGACGTTTGTATAAGCACCAGCTACAGCCGCGGACTTAGTGTCCTAAAGATTTTACTGAGCTCAAGTACAGGAGTGAACCCGCAAAGTTTCTAGAGCTGACAGAAAAGTAAATCTAGGGTACAATAAGTTGTCGGAACAAAAGCACCACACCGGCCATTCCATCAGGACCGGAGACGCGCACCCCCGATTCAAAGCGTCGATTTTGAGATCGTCCAAATTTGATCTTCCTCCGCCCAATCCCTAACCTGCGGTACCCTTCCCAGGAACATTTCAGGCTTTAACTCATGACTTGCATATTGTAAAAACGGCAAGAGCAGTCGCGCGTGCCAGCACTGATAGCCTATACTGGCCGATATAGGCGCAGTGCGTCACAGACAACCAACCCAGCTCTAACACACCAAGAACAAACAGACACCTCCACACCAGACAATCGTGCAACTACATGGTCAATGAGACAAAATCACAGCCCACAATATCATTTTCCGCTACAACGAGCACGGGAAATAATAGGTACTCAATCTTGCAACAACTAGAAACGTAACGTCAGGGAAACGAATTCAGTCCCGGGCCCCACCATCCAATTAATACAAGCTTCCTCCATCCCGGGGCTCGTTTAACTCCCCAGAACCCCCGAGGGAAAAAAGAACTCACCGGTGGATGGCGACTCGACTCAGCTGCAGCAAGATGACGTTCCTGGTGGGAAAAGCTGCGGCCTCGGCTGGCGTGCCGTTTCGATGAGCTTCTTTTTTGTTCAGACATTTGTTTGTTTATTTGGATTTTATTTTAATGTTTATAACGTGTTTTGTGTCTTAATATATAAAAGATAATATGCTGTGGACGAACAAACAAACAAACGGGATGAATGGCGAGTGAGATTCCGAAAAAAGACGGTAAAAATAAAACAGCGAACCATTGTCACCGGCCTTCCCGTAACCAGACAGAAATCAAAGCCATTTGGTAATTGCTGGCAATAACTTCAGCTCCCGAACGCGCTTCTCTCGAGTTTGTCTTTTTCTTTTAAAAATTTAGCGCCACTGCATTTCTTAACCTCTGACCTGGTATGTCAGGTGGATCGAGGGAAAAACCACTGGATATAAGGGAGGGGGGCGGTAATAAACACCAAAGACGGTGTCAAATCAAAGAAATGAAAGAATGGAACCCGTTTCGGAACAATGCAGGGGTTTGTAGCCTACAGGGTATTACTGGGTTCCATGCTCCACAGATCACGCCGCTGAGCAGAGCACGTGATTTCAGTCGCCCTTTAATGACCACGACAGAAGAGTGTGTGTGCGCTGGTGGTACTGCAGGGCATATCTCATTTCTGTAGATCAGATGAAAGAAGCAGGGTCTCCCTGAACTGTACTGTGAAACACTACTCTGCTTCTCTGTAAATAATGATCTGAGGGGGACTGACTGTACCAGTGAGTGTGTGTGTGTGTGTGTGTGTGTGTGTGCATGCGTGTGTGTGTGACACAGACAATTTCACACCCTGCAGACAACCCAACCCTGAACGATGACCTCACAAAAATGGTTCAAAGGCCCACTGGAGTGCAAGGAATAAACTTGTGTGTGTGCGTGTGTGTAAGCTGATCATATGTTACAATATATCAATACTGTAACTGATTTCTGATCACACAGGGAAAAGGGTTAACTCAAACAGGGAGAAAGGTTAACTGCAAGAGGGGCACTGCAAGGTCGCTCTCTGGGATACAAATAAAAAACAATGCTCACTGGTTTTGTGACCTCCCTTCAATGTGAGTTCCTTGAGTCTTTTGTCTGAAGTATTTATTTTGAAAATGATACATCCTGCTCCTACACTATTCTTAATACTCAAAAGGACCTGGTTTACTGAGACCTTTAGCACAAGCAAAACCTTTAAGCTCACATAAAACCAATAACGTGACCAGTGATTGGACATGGCATTTGTTTTGCACCAATCATTGGTTGTGTTATTAATTTTGCAAGTGCTAAAAGGTTTTGCATATGCTAAAGGTCTTGTATTGATAAATTAATTGTAACTTATTGATACAACCAAAAATAATTAAGTCATTTAAACGTAGGAACCTATTGATTATTCAGCAAACAGCAGATTTGTTTAGATCAACTTAAAATGGTGTTTTATTTTTTATGTTTCACCCTATTTGATGTGCAATGTCCTCAGTCAATTCAATTTAGTTATTGTTTCTGAGCTGAAAGTCTATCAACATTTCTGTAAGATATTGGCCGGTGAAGATCTCTCCAGAGCCGGAAGAACAGAAGATTGTTTGTCTCTGTGTCATCCCGTACTCTACACCAGCGCCACTCACCTCCAGGCCTGGAGTCTGCAGGTGTAAGCAGGTGTTTGCTCCAGACATGCAGTACACCACCAGATTTCACTAATGAGGACCAGAGAGGTAAACACCTGCAGGACCTGGGCTGCATCCAAATAGTCAAAAAAATGATATTCTATGTCTTTTCCTAACCACTTTTCCTTGACCTCGATGGAAAACGTCATGAGGTTAAGGAAAGATGTGAAGGAGAATTCAAAAGGACTTAGGAAAAGACAACCGCGGTGCTAAGAGAATCCGACTGCACTTACACTAGGCTACGTAATTATGCGACGGCGGATGTTATTGACGTGAGTCTGCCGTGGTAAAACTACAATGTTCCGAAGATGGACTACTAAAAGCACATCTTAGATGCTTCACCCCGTGCGTTCTTACCGTGTTGTTTCATGCGGGCTATATAAACGTGGACAACGTGGTAAAAAATATTACTTCATTACCAAGGTTGGAATTGAAATAAAAAAGGAATATAGGCTACCAGTCACAAATTGAAACAAAATGGTTGTCACATTGAGAATGGTTGCTCACGCTCACCCTCCTGTCCACTCATTTTTATCAATGTGAATCCCAATTAGTATGATTGTATGAAAATAATTCATTAAATTTAATGCAAGATAGGCATAGGTTAGGCCTACGAATTTACTACTATACATATCATCATTCATAAGTTTCAAACATGTTGAGTTGAACATAATCTGGCTAAAAACGTGTCATATCCCATTTTCTTGAAAGACAGACTTCTGTGTTATGGTTAATGTGCTGATTATGATCTGAATATAAGCCTATGCATATAATAGCTTAAGAACCACCACACAACTCAGTCATGTTGATCGTTTGTTTTCGTGAACGGCCGAATGGTGCTTCGTTTTAAATGTTGCTGCAGTAAGGAATTGTGGGACAGCATTATCTCCTTTCATTTCGTAAAGGACGGTCCAGTGTGCCCTATGCTAAAGGAGATAAGATAGGAAGCATTGAAGCACCTTTCCTTAGCATTTAGAGTATTCGACCAGCTCTTATCATGGCTGCCACTTAGATACTTCCGGGTCATTTCACTCAGTTAGGAACCTTCCTAAGCAAAAAAGACTATTCGGACACAGCCCTGGGGTGCGTTCCAACTGCTAATTTTTTCACCCCCATGCCTCGTTTCCTGGTACGGGGGGCCAACCGGGTCAAAAATATGTGAAATTGACATCTTGAATCACATGCTGTCAATGTGGGTGCATTCCAAACTGTTTATTTTATTTGTCCTTTGTATCTGAGGTCCTTGACTGACCTGGAAATCAATCAAGGTGCGCCATCTTTGAGGACATTCCAACCCATTAAATGCTCCTACAAGAAGCTAGGAGGCTCTTGAAGAATTTATGCGCATCCTTTGTGGAAATATTTTTTCGGAACATATGTCATATAATGATCCTGTGGAACCTGTGGATCAGCCTCTCCCCATCTGCTACATATGTCATTCAAAATGACACTTAAAAGCAAGGACGTTTTGCCTTATACGTTTCCTCGATTCAAAGAATGGGTGAAGCTAGGAAAGGAAGCAAAGAGTTAAAATAAGCGAATTGAATGAGCCTACCTTGCAGCCTTGTGTTGTGTGCCAAAATGTATTTTTAGAAAATCTATAATAAAAATATATATTTTTTAAATGACTGATCTTATGAAGTATATTAGTAAACCTTTGTGTATGAAAGATACACAGTGAGTATGTGTGCGAGTATAGGTGTGGTAAAAGAAACCTTGTTTATGTGAGCAAGAGAGAGAGAGAGAGGGAATTATTATATGCTCACATGCACGGTGAACTTCATTTCCCAAGATTATTTCAGAATCGTCATGGCGCTTGCGCACTAAGAGTTGGCGGGTCGCTGAGGCATTGGATGCCTTTTGTCTCGAGAGCCGAAAACGAGAGATAGAAAGAGGCGGACGTAAAAATAAAGAGCTTTTCCTCCTGACCTAACTGTAAATCGCCGTACATTTAAAACTCAGAACGTACAGTATATTCTCGGTTTCGTTCGAACCTATTTTTTCCTAAAGGTAAGTTGTGTTGGACTACTGTTGTAGCTTGAGAGCTAGTTAGCGCTGCTTTCGAGATAGCAAGCCAGCTAGCCCTCGCTATTGTGGTGGTGTGTCCCGAGAAAATTATGTCGCATCCGTAAAGCCATGCGATGTGCATGATTTAAGATACGTGTAATATTCAGCTATTAGTATTGTTTAGGAGCTGCTGCGTTGCTATGAACCGCAGGGAGTTTGTTTTCATTTTTCCACGCAACCTTATGTTGAGTGTTATCGTTTGAGTAGCGCTGTGTCTGATCCAGGTCAACATGGAGGAGACGGTAAGGAGGCGGGTAGGCTGCGAGAGCACGAGAAATGGCAGAAATGCGCGTGGCTCGCCGTAATCATCTCGTTAGCCCAATCAGTCCGCAAACAGAACAAATCAGAGGTGATCAGATTAACATGTGCGGCTTTCAACACGTTGGATTTACGAGGTGTTTTCTCTGGATCGCCGTGCATATCATTAGCATTGGCTAACTAGCCCAAACGGATAGTATGCAGTTGCCATCACTTGGGCAAGAGGGGGATGGGCTGCCTCAAATGTAATGTTTTCATAGCGCTATCACAACAGAACATTTTCTTTTTTATTTACCGTGATTGCCGATGACCTGTTGACATAAAATTCGGAATTGGGCATTTTTCAGGAGAGGTACAAAGTTAGCTTGATGCATATCGGCTGGAATAATTTTCTAACCGTAGCCACCTAGCCATGTCACTCGCCCTGTGCTCGTGTTCAGCACCCTGCAGACCTTCGTGGTGGAGCATCTCAGTCCCCCGCTGCACATTGATCTCTAGATTAGTCAAGTTAGCGACCATTGCATTGAAGAACAAATCTGACAGTTGTTCCGTGCATACCAATTTATGCTACGGTTAGCTGACTAGGTAACATTGCACGAGCAGCACACGAATCCGTTTCAAGAACCCCACAATCAGACTGCTAGCTAACCGGTTCGTCACGCCCGAAAGTTATACTTTGGGTTCTACTGACATTTAACTGTAGCTATAGCCGTTCGTTTGGTGGACCTTCTCATGCTAACTATTCACTGAACTGCCTAATGTTAGTGCGAACAGCTTTATCGTGTGAGAGAGTTTGCCTGACCCAGAATTGGTTGTTTGTCCGATAAACTTGCAGCAAGTTTGTATGCGACCTGGAGGGGAGATTGGAACTGTTTGGAATTATTAAGATTATGAAATGCGGAACTAATTGTAACTGGTAAACGGATGCAAGTGCGGTGCAGCTGCTTGTCCTCGATATAATCCTCGCGCTGTAAAGGCAGCACAGCGCTTCCTGATGCCTCAATACCTTGCGTTCAGCATCAAATTCTTAAATGCGAAAAGCCGTGTTGAAAGCCGTGCAAGCCTTTGCTGCCCAATGGTCTCTTTAATTAGACCAGGAAGTTGATGCACTTGAATTATTTCGTTCAATGTGTAAATATGATCGTTTGGACATCAGTTACAATGGAACCATTTCGACCGCCGTGAACATAGTCGATACGTTGTTTATTTGCGAATGGTTTTGTGTTTTAGATCTTGCATTTTAAGTACCGCACTGTCAATTTCCGTGAAGCAAATTTGCACAGCCTGTAGCCAAACATATCCAAACAACAGGTCACAAAACTCTTGCAAACTTATCTTAGCTCCCTATTTATGCTACAATGAAGCAATACATCAGACATCAGTCTCCTGACTTCATGCTTATTTTAAAAGTTTATACAGTCATTGTGTTTTTGTTTCTGGCTTCATCATGATATGATTGCTTCCTTCTAGTATCTGTAAATATGAGCTGGAATGTTTCCATATAATAAGCTGTAATGTAATCCCTGTACTCACGCCCATATGCAGAAGGGAGTGAGGGACTTTCTCTGAAGTGGACAGAGTGAGGAGATGAGACGCTCCAGCAGATTTCATGAGTTGATATTTCCCCTGACCAAATTCTCTTCACGTGAACGTACTTGTTTTTGGACTTAAAATGCTGATTTGCTTCATAATGCATTTCTGTTGTGCTCACTGTACACAGTGTTCAGATGCACAGACTCCCTGTACTGATGCTGGAGCTGGGGGCGTAGGGACTGTATTCAAAGCTCAGGGTTTTGCATATGTGAGGCGGAGGCAAAGTCAGTCTGTGCTGGGGATAGCACCATCACCATTGGGGGATTTCACACACTCAGAATGCCACGATCTGTGTTAATCCAGCGACTGATGCTGCGGCCTGCCCTGGTCTTTTATTTATTTATTTATTTTTTGTCTGGGGAATTTAAGGACTGCATGCTAATGTGGAGGGGAAAGGATACAGTACTACAGAAATATGTGTTTTTCTCAGCAGATGAGCTTTAGGGATCTTAAAACTCGCTCTGGAGCTCCTGAGTGGCTCCGCTGGCAGAAGCTGGTCCCCGCAGTCTTGGTTTGTCGTTAGTGGCCTGCGACCGGGAGTGTGTAGCGACCGGGAGTGTGTAGCGAACGGGAGTGTGTAGCGAGCGGGAGTGTGTAGCGAACGGGAGTGTGTAGCGCACGGGAGTGTGTAGCGAACGGGAGTGTGTAGCGAATGGTGGAGCGATGTCAGCCTCGTCCCGTGGGCGCAAGGTGCACATGCTCAGTTCACCCCTTTGGGGGCGGGGGGGGGGGAGGGGCGGGGTCGAGGGCGTCTTGGACCGGCGTCAGTTCTCCTGTAGTATCCCGTGGGCTGCAGCCTGCAGAGTGCCCACCAGCGAGTTTGTGTGCATGGGTTTAGCTGCAGTACGACCTGTCATTGCCCTGGGGTAACTTGTGAGGCCTTAGCTGGTTAAATAAATGGGGTATTTTTTTTCTATGTATTCTAAATAAATAAAAAATAATTGAAATGGTAAAAAATGAGCGCGGTCTGTACTTTTCAGAGATTTCACGTCTACCCCCAAGGCCTTTAGAGACGAAGTGTGCTTTTTGTGTGTTGGTCTGTGTAACTGTACCATGCTTGTAATAAACAGTAACTCTGTAATATTGTAATTAACCATGAGTATTACAGTGAATGTGTTAATTCTGCTTTGCACATTGGTTGACTGTGTGATGTTGGGGTGGTTAAGCACTAGGAGTACACACAGACTGTATCACAATGTTCTTATCAATGCCATTCTCTCCATTCCCTATGTCCCCCCCCCCCCCCCCCCCCCCCCGCTGTTACCTTGACTGATGTGACCCCCCCCTCCCTTCCCCCCCCCTCCACTTTTTCACCCTGTTTAGCTCTGTTGAAGTTGACAAGGAACCAGCTGGTTCCACTGACCCCCCCCTTCCCAGCAAGTATGAGCGAGCCAACAGAACCCCCTAACGGTGCTCCTCCCACAGGTCTCCGACACTTTCTTCTACTGCAAACACTGTTTCCTGTCTTATGAACGTCCCTTTAGAAGCGCAGGGCTTTTTCAAATTTAGTTTTTTTGTTTTCCCCATCAAAATTCTTAAGTCAGTGTTCTAGAACTCCACTGCTATCAGTCGCCGGCAGTGATTGTGACATCAGCAATTTAGAACATTGTAATGACGCATTTGTGACCTCACACCTTAAAGGGTTAATGTTGTGGGAGGGGGGCTGGGGGGCAGGGCAGTGGGGAAGCATCAGCAGCGTTGGTCAGAGGGGTACTGGCTGTTCAATGCAAAGCGTTTGACTGCAGCGTGTGTGGAAGGCGCTGGAAGGAGGGCTGTGATCACTTTGCGCCTGTGTGACATTCTGGCTGCTCGGGGCTCAGAACTGTGGCAGGACTGGAAGGGTGGGTCAACTGTGGCCTCCTGCCTGCCAGACCCCCCCCCCCCCGGCGTGTCATGTCACCGTTTCTTATCAATATGATGTAACGACACAAGGAACCAGAAAGATGATGAATTGAGTGGGATTGTGGGAAGCAGAAGCAGCCCTGTTGAGGTTCGTGTGAACAGTGCTTCAGGTTAAAGCTGGCCTGTAACCTCGTCCAATAGGCCGGTGCCAAGTTTTGGAAATCAATGCAGTCATTGTGAAGATCTTGGTGGACTGTCCAAGCATTTAAATTTATGCAGAATGCACATATTTGAAGTTCTTAACAAGGACTTTTAAATCTTTTTCTTTTAAATCACCCTAAGGGTGGTTGAGTGTGTGGGTTAGCATTACCAGCATAGCAACAGGACAGCTTCTGAAGGCACACAAACTGGATTTGGATTGGGCCACAGCTGGAGCGCCACTGTTACTGTGACGGAGGTCAGCTGGAGGATGCAGCGATACGCCCCCTTATGCTGCTTCTGTCCTGAAGCGTGCCCCTGTCCGTCTCCCATAATTCCACCTCCCACTTGTGTACCGCGTGTAACGCGTAGCGCGAGCTTGTGTGCGCGTGTAGCCTTGCTTGTACTCTAATGAAATCACAGTTGAGGTCTTGCAGGATCTACGATCTGCATTCTCTTCTGATTGGTGGACCTGCAGGCAGTGGGAATAATGTGATGATAATGTACAGGATGCCCCTGGTCATCCCCCCTCCCCCTTTTTAGAAAGTGACAACATTAGTTTTGCTTCAGTGCCCATAATGCTTAGTTTTTACAGCAGAGACCGTGCTGCTCTATAGTTTTACATTTCGGCCCTATGGCAAGCGCAGCGGGGCGCCTTTATATTAGTTTCTCTTCTGTCTTAAGAGTCACTGTCAGGGGCCGGATGTGTCGGGGGAAGATTTGGGTGGGGTAGGGTGGGGGCGGTGGCGGGGGGGTTGCCTGGCTCTCTGTAGACAGCGACTCGGACGGAGCGGTGATCACCAGCTGCCCTCGCTCGCCACAGAAGATAAACGCTGCCGTCACGGCTAAACACGTTAGACCCCCCCCCCCCCCCGTCCCGTTTGTCACATTTCTGCCCCCGGCGGTGAGGTACCCTTCAGGAGGTGAGGCTGCCTGCCAGGACTGGTAACAGACTGTCCCGCACCCCTGTGCCCCCCCTTCTACAGAAGCCCCCCCGGCAGAGGTCAAGCTGGCGCCCACTACAGGGAAGAAGCAGACCAAGAAGAAGGTGGAGGAGGTGGTGGAGGAAGAGGAGGAGGAGTATGTGGTGGAGAAAGTGCTGGATCGGCGGGTGGTGAAGGGCCGGGTGGAGTACCTGCTGAAATGGAAGGGCTTCTCTGAGTGAGTGTGGGGGGGGGTGGGCTTCTCTGAGTGAGTGGGGGGGGCTTCTCTGAGTGAGTGGGGAGGGGAGGGGGGAGGGCTTCTCTGAGTGAGTGAGTGGGGAGGGGGGGGGCTTCTCTGAGTGAGTGAGTGTGGGGGGGGGTGGGCTTCTCTGAGTGAGTGGGGGGGAGTGAGTGGGGGGGGCTTCTCTGAGTGAGTGGGGAGGGGAGGGGAGGGGGGAGGGCTTCTCTGAGTGAGTGAGTGGGGAGGGGGGGGGCTTCTCTGAGTGAGTGAGTGGGGAGGGGGGGCTTCTCTGAGTGAGTGGGGAGGGGGGGGCTTCTCTGAGTGAGTGAGTGGGGAGGGGGGGGCTTCTCTGAGTGAGTGGGGAGGGGGGGGGCTTCTCTGAGTGAGTGGGGAGGGGGGGGCTTCTCTGAGTGAGGGGGGGGGAGTGGGGGTGGGGGGTTTAGCGGACTCCTGTGTCATTACGGGTTTTCTCTCCCGCTAGTAAGATGAATGCGGTGGGGTGTTTGCTGTGTGGGAGTTACGCTGTGTGCTTTTTCTGCTTTGCTGTTACCTCTGGGCAGAGTAACTCCTGCTGGAATAAGCTTTCAGGCCTCCACACTCGCATCTAACATCTTGCAGCCCAGGTAGATGTGTGCCAACTGGAAATTTTATTTAGGAGCACATCAGTTTTCAGGAGCAAGTGCTCCTGAAAGGGAGCCCAGTATAGCCCTGGCTGTATTTGCGGGTGCAAGGACAGTGTGCAGGTTTAAGTATGGAGACTAAGCATGCAGTTTAGTATCCAAGCACTAGGACTGTACTGCTGATGATGCTGCTGGTGTGTTCTGGCTGACTGACTAACTGTAGTGTTTCTCTTGTGCGTGCCTGTGTGTGTGCGCGCGCGTGTGTGTGTGCGTGTGCGCACCTCAGTGAAGACAACACCTGGGAGCCGGAGGATAACCTGGACTGCCCGGACCTGATCGCCGAGTTCCTGCAGTCGCAGAAGACCGCCCACGAGGTGGAGAAGAAGGAGGCGGGAGCCAAACGCAAGCCCACGGAGTCCGACACGGAGCCCGCCGGGGAGGAGAGCCGGCCCAAGAAGAGGAAAGACGAGGTGAGACTGGGAGAGAACCACAGACTAGAGTTCTGCTCCGAGACTGGGACAGAACCGCAGACTAGAGTTCTGCTCAGAGACTGGGACAGAACCACAGACTAGAGTTCTGCTCCGAGACTGGGACAGAACCGCAGACTAGAGTTCTGCTCAGAGACTGGGACAGAACCGCAGACTAGAGTTCAGCTCAGAGACTGGGACAGAACCGCAGAGACTAGAGCAAATAAATTTGTGTTTATTTCTGAATCAATGAGAAATTTGTCTTTCACTGCCCTCTAATGTGGAGTGCATCTCTCCCTCCCTCTTTCTCCCCCCTTCCCTCTCTCAATTCCCCCCCCCAGCCGGAGAAGCCCCGGGGTTTCGCTCGAGGGCTGGACCCAGAGCGCATCATTGGAGCCACAGACTCCAGCGGAGAGCTCATGTTCCTCATGAAATGGTGCGTGTGCCCCTGCCCCCACTTTTTAAAAACTCCAGAAAGTGAACTATCCCTTTCAAAATGTGCAGCACCCAGGAGAGAAACACAAGCAATAATAACTCTGCAGTAATGATTGGACTTTGGATTCTGCTGTAGTGATAATTGGGCAGTAATGATTGGACGGTGCACTGGGCTGTAGTGATAATTGGGCTGTAGTGATTGGACGGTGCACTCTGCTGTAGTGATAATTGGGCTGTAGTGATTGGACGGTGCACTCTGCTGTAGTGATAATTGGGCTGTAATGACTGGACGGTGCACTGGGCTGTAGTGATAATTGGGCTGTAATGATTGGACGGTGCACTCTGCTGTAGTGATAATTGGGCAGTAATGATTGGACGGTGCACTGGGCTGTAGTGATAATTGGGCTGTAATGATTGGACGGTGCACTCTGCTGTAGTGATAATTGGGCTGTAATGACTGGACGGTGCATTGGGCTGTAATGATTGGACGGTGCACTGGGCTGTAGTGATAATTGGGCTGTAATGATTGGACGGTGCACTGGGCTGTAGTGATAATTGGGCTGTAATGACTGGACGGTGCACTGGGCTGTAGTGATAATTGGGCTGTAATGATTGGACGGTGCACTCTGCTGTAGTGATAATTGGGCAGTAATGACTGGACGGTGCATTGGGCTGTAATGATTGGACGGTGCACTGGGCTGTAGTGATAATTGGGCTGTAATGACTGGACGGTGCACTGGGCTGTAGTGATAATTGGGCTGTAATGATTGGACGGTGCACTCTGCTGTAGTGATAATTGGGCAGTAATGATTGGACGGTGCACTGGGCTGTAGTGATAATTGGGCAGTAATGATTGGACGGTGCACTGGGCGGTGCTGGAGTGACCCGCCCGTGCCTCTGGGCTGTTCCTCTCTCCCGCAGGAAGAACTCGGACGAGGCAGACCTGGTTCCAGCCAAAGAGGCCAACGTGAAGTGCCCCCAGGTGGTGATCTCCTTTTACGAGGAGCGGCTGACGTGGCACTCCTACCCCACCGAGGAGGAGGAGAAGAAGGACGACAAGAACTAGCCAAGAAAGAGACGTGGGGGAGGGAGAGGGGAAGGGGGTTAAAAAGCTGACCAGGGTGAGGGTGGGGGGTTTTTGGGGAGGGGGGGAGGGGTGCAGTATTTTCTTAACCACCTTGCTTTTTACCAACCCGGACTGTTTAAGTGGCCTTTCATTCCACACACAGACAGTACTTTTGGGTGGGCAGGGGGAGGGGCATCGTGGGAAATGTAGTTCCCCTTTTCTATGCCATTCAGTCTATTCACCGATGACCTCTGGTGGGCTGTGCATCTGTGCATATGGTAGTCGGACCGGCTGCTTGTTTGGCTGAGGTGACATAGTCCTGCGGTGGGGGGGGGGGGGACGGGGGGGGGGACAGGGACAGGGTAACCACCGCCATCCCAGGACAGCTGGACCCAAGCCCTCAGACATCCGCAGGGTTTTCGGGCTTTAAGTACCATTTCTCCAGCTCAGTTTCTCCTCTCCTGTCTGCATCCTCTGCCACTGCCACCCCCCACCCCCCGCTGAGCTATTTCTGTCCCTCAGGCTGTTTTTATTGGAACATATGTCAGCTGTTGGCCTTTCTTATCATGCCATTATCATATAATGTGTAAATATTATTTCTTTTATTTCTTAAGGAAAATAGGTTTTTAAAAAGAGGGAGAAGGCCAAGGAATGGCTCAGTGGAGGTCAAATTCTTGGACAAAGATTCTTCTAGAACTTCTCACTTCGGCTTTTTGACTTCTGCTGCAGTTGATGAAGAAGGGCCCAAACGCAGGTGCATTTAACGGCCTGTCAGTCCCCACCCTGGTGGGGGGTGAGCAGATTGGAAATGAACTGTTCAATTAGGTGCAAGCCAAGATGTGCGTTGCAGAGCTGTAGAACTTGCAGAGCAGTGTTCTATGAGAGAACTGTGGGTGTAGTGCGGCCGTTTCTTATCAGTGGTTGTGTGACTGAGGTCTGGCGGTACCTGCCGCAAGGCTAGGTGCGACCAGATTCCCCTTCATTTTCTTGCTGATTTAATGTTTGGTCATCTATGGCAGTCCCTCCCTAGATCAGTAAGAGGACAGTGCTGAGACTGAGGCGCTTGATTTTGCAGCCGTGATGCAATCGAAGAGCGAGTTTTTGGTGTCCTTCTGGCTCTGGTACGTCGATCCGTTTGAAACGGAGGTGGACAATGAGGGCCGTGTCTCTCTGGTTTTCAGGCTTCTGGCCCTGGCACTCTCAGCAGAGGACGTTCTGGCTGCAGCTGAATGCTGCTCCTTGTGTCCTAGCATGAAACCTACTGTGATCTAATGTGTGAGTGAACCAGTGCTGGCGTGTTCAGCCAATCAGCGCATATGCCCAGGGTGACCGGTGGAAACGAAACGCCTGCACACACGCCCGCCCTCTAGGACTGGAATTACCCGCCCCTGTTCTAGAATCTGTTACGCCATTGGCTGATCAGTCCAGGAGCCCCCCCCCCTCCCCAAAGGTACTCTGTAACCAGTGCTGGAGAGAGATCAGAGTATCTGGCAGATAGCAGAGATGTGAAACAGTGTTGTCGACTCCATTTCATTTCCTGTACTCATACCTCAGTTCCTTCTTTATCTGCAGTGTGGACCCTGAGGGCAATACTCAGGTGTGGGGTGGAGCCTGAGGGCAGTACTCAGGCGTGGGGTGGACCCTGAGGGCAGTACTCAGGCGCGGGGTGGACCCTGAGGGCAATACTCAGGCGTGGGGTGGAGCCTGAGAGCAGTACTCAGGTGTGGGGTGGAGCCTGAGGGCAGTACTCAGGCGTGGGGTGGAGCCTGAGGGCAGTACTCAGGCGTGGGGTGGAGCCTGAGGGCAGTACTCAGGCGCGGGGTGGAGCCTGAGGGCAGTACTCAGGCGTGGGGTGGAGCCTGAGCGCAGTACTCAGGCGTGGGGTGGAGCCTGAGCGCAGTTCTCAGGCGTGGGGGGCTCTGCACTCGGTTTGCAGGAGTTTACGATCAAGGAGGAGGTGGGAGGAGGGGAAACGCCCTGTTCCAAATCAGCAGCTAAAAAAAAAAAACACCAAGTACAATATTTCATAATGTGGGGGGCGTTATACGGTGTGTCGCAAATGTAAATCTGTTCCGTTTAACCTCCAGGACTGCAAAAACAGCAACGGCCTCAGCTGGACATCGTCAGCCGGTCCACAACCGACGCTTCTGTACCGTTAAAGATGAAATGGGCGGGGCCGTCTACGGGAAAATTTCCGCTGGATTTTAGCGGGAGCAAAATGGCCATCGCGGTATTTAATACACGCTCACATGATCTTTAAAATGAGCAGCCAGACCCCTCCCCCTCCCTGAGAAACGATATCTGTGAAAGAAAAATAATTTGCAATGCAGACTGAAATGTAAGGTTCAGTCTCCTGAGTCTTACTGAGCCACATGCACACACAGCGGCAGATTAGGCTTCTTCCTGAAGGGAACTCGCCACAGCCCCCTGCAGTGCACACCTGGACGCTCTGGTGCCTGCTCACAGGTCCACAGCCCCCTGCAGCGCACACCTGGACGCTCTGGTGCCTGCTCACAGGTCCACAGCCCCCTGCAGCGCACACCTGGACGCTCTGGTGCCTGCTCACAGGTCCACAGCCCCCTGCAGCGCACACCTGGACGCTCTGGTGCCTGCTCACAGGTCCACAGCCCCCTGCAGCGCACACCTGGACGCTCTGGTGCCTGCTCACAGGTCCACAGCCCCCTGCAGCGCACACCTGGACGCTCTGGTGCCTGCTCACAGGTCCACAGCCCCCTGCAGCGCACACCTGGACGCTCTGGTGCCTGCTCACAGGGTCAGTTGATAAGTGGCTCCGTTACATTTTATTTTTGTTATTCTCTTTTACAGTAGAAACAAATTATACGATAGAACAATATTCATTTTGTTGCATGTTAGTTTGTTGCTTTACGTGTGTCTGGGGTAACTTGTCTGTGTTTTTGGAGAATAAACACTTTTTTGTCATGTCTCACTTCATTTATTTTGTTTTGCACTGGAAAGAATCCATTTAGTGCACTATTAATTCAGCAGGAGAGCCCTTGCTGCTGTTGGATGTTTCTTTTACTGTAATTCTATATGTGGTATGTTCACTGAATATTATTTTAGTACAGAGTGAAGTTTTATGTTGTGTTCTGTTCATACACTGGGAAGAGACACGAGTGAGAATGAATTTGAGATCCTCAGTTTCGGATAATAAAATAAGATCCTTCCCACCCAGTGTCAGCCAGCGGTATAAATGGTGATGGGAAAATAAGTATAGTGAAAAGAATGAGCACAAACGCAGAGCGCGCATTGTGCTAGCTGGATTATGACTCCTTTCGATAAGAGCAGGGCTTCTCTCTGCTCTCCTGGGTAATGTTTGGCTTGCAGCCTCAGAATGAGACCAGCCATGTCCTGAAGGTGGTGCTGCAAGTAGCAGAGTCCTTTAAACTCTCCAGAAGGTTCTGGAAAGCCCATTCAACAGAAACGGAAAAACGATGCTACACTGAATCAGTTGGACGAGTTAAAATGTTAAGATGCGTTTCTTACCTGTCATTGCATTACATTTAAGAATTTAGCACTAGTTTATAGTGACGAGTTGTACAGAAATGACTTTGCATTGGTAGATACCACAGGGTAACTAATAATGACCTGCAGAAGGGGCACAAACACTTAAACGTAATGACCATTAACGTAATGTGATGGTGGGCAAACTTTCACCAATGTTCAGGGTTCAGTGAGTTTCCCCATGAAAGGAAACTGCCACAATGGTACATTTTAGTGAATCCTGGTCACATGACCCAGAGTCCAGGTCGACTTTGAGGTGCTTTCATGTTTGAATTAAGAAACTGAATGAAAAAAAAAAAAAAAAAAGCTGAGCAGCCCAATTACTACAAGGCTCACCCAGTATGGATGCAGATACCCTACCCTGAGATTAAATTTGACAGTCCTTACATTCACCCTTTCATTTCTTATCCAATGTGCAGACCCTAAACAAAAATAGTCAATGTCCGAGTACTTCTGGACTGCAGTGTATGTGTACGCAACAAATCACAAGTGGTTTTAGTTTTCAAAGGTCTGTAAGAAACATTAATTATAACTACATATAATGAATGGCCAGCGGGAACTTTAATAATACCTCACCATTGTGGAAATTTACAACAAAAAAAATGATATAGAAAAAGGTCAACAGGCCAGACCACAGCATGCGGTTAGGACCACTGTATATCAATGTATAAATCTCCTGCAACAGCCAAAAACTCGTACAAGAAGAGCCAGTTAACTTTTCAGAAATCAATTAAGGCTAGGCCTACATAATTGGACACTAAGTAAAGGATGTTCGTTTTAAACCTCCACTTCAGGACAATTGTAGACCACAATACGTTCACAGTAGGTTAGCTACTATTTAAATCACAGCATCTGTATTGACTGGCAGAAAGGAAACGTTAGAATGCCGAGTATATTACAGTTGAAACGATTGTTAACGAGCGGGTCAAAGCGTAGCAACCTGCGAAAACGAATAAACCAAAACTGACCGTTAAAACAAATTTTCAGGTTGCTGCAGTAACGTTAGCTGGTTTGGTAAACTTGCCTGGTTTAATCACATTAGTTAAATATAACCTGACTTACCTCACATAATTGAAAGTCGTTTCACGTTACCCCCCAATTTTCCGCTTGCAGATGGTAGATAGCGCCGAGTTTAGTCTCCATCGTGGACGGCAGTTATTAATTTGAAAATGCTAATTGTGGCGTCTCTCTTAACACAAACATTTCTCGCGACCAGTGGCACTGAGCAGACGTCATACGTCACTTACGCTGATGCGCAGAAGATTGATCAGGCAAGATGCGACTGAAAATGATTCAGTGCGATGATATAATTTAGATTTTAACTCATTTTAATCATATGTGAGTTTGTACAATGAGCAGTTTTAGACGCATGTATAATGAAGTCTGATAAGTACAAGTCCAACAAGTCTGAGTCAAAATCATCAATCCAAGTCACGAGTCTTAAAAATTGTGACTAGAGTCGGACTCGACTTCACTAGCCTACTACAACATCGGGTTCCAGCACAAAGAAACGGAGCAAACTCCACTTTGAAAGGATAAAGTCTGTTCGTGCATCTTTTTAAAAAGAAATTTTAAGTGCGAAACTAAAATAAAAGTGTTTTATTAATTAAAAGAACAATTCCAGATTGCCAGCAAATATTTGAAAGAAAATCAAATACACAGATGAGAAAAATTCTCATCAGGACATACAAATATGTACAGAACACAGGATTAATAAAATTACCCAAGAAGCAATAGTAGAAGTGTTAACTTGTAATTACAGTATTTTTTAGAAGTCAAAAATAAAGGCTAGAATTTTTTCTGGAGCTCTTTATTTTTTGCACACACACCAAGTTGCACTTATATTAGGTGATTTTTAAATTTGATTTATTTATATATTTTTACTTCCTCAAACATTGATCATGATAACTGACATCATATGCAATTTGATTGCTTGCACAGCATGTACATTCGCATCAGATTGGTGCCCTTAAACCAGTCATTCGACTAGTCCAGGGTAACAGGGAGAACAATAATGCTAATGACCATGAGCTGGACAAATCAAATCAGGCCATTCTATACAATAAGAATTAATGCAGCCAATGAAGTGTTTTTTTTTTTTTTTTTTTTGGAGCTGGTCATAAACTCACTGGGCTGCTATGGCTAGTCCTGGCCAGTCTTACGCACAGAAAATTGGAGGGAAATGCTCAAAAGGACCCCATGTCCCCCGATGGGATGTGAAAGGGAACAGAGGCCTACTCTATTCCCCCCCTCCCCAGTCAACCGTAGCACAAGGCCCCTCATCTTACCTGTGCGCCAAATTCAGCTTCTATCAGAGCAGCGCAGAGACCGAACAGACTGCGTCTGGCTGGGAAGCATCTGGAATTCTCAGGCACCATGTAGCACACAGGCATCCAAATATACTATTCCCAAAAATTATCACAGGGTCATGCAAATAAAAAAAAATGTGCCAGCTCAATGAGCCATATAAATTAAACTTTTTAAGAAAACGGCAGACAGGATCAAAACACGATCGGCAAGATGTAAATCTTGAAATAAACCAAAACAAAACCCCATCTCAGTTTAGGGTACATATGCAGCAAGATGTCTACTCACTGGTTAAATTTATTTCTGCATGAAGAGACTAAAGTTTAGGACTGTACATCTCTTAATCTTCCTGACTGGTTCACACGAGAGGGGTGGATCTTGCATTCTGCCACGATTCATTTAAGAGGTGAACATAATGTGATCATACTATCAATGACTTCGGACTTCACTGTGGGCATTTTAAGCCTTCAATTATGTTTAATGTTTTATAAATCTGTTGTGTGATTTTGTCACAATATAAAACTGCAGATAAGAATGCGGTAAAGAGGAACTCAGATTGCCATTTTGCTTTATTACATCCGGATAGATTGAGTCTCCTCCCAAGCTTAAATCTGTCTTCAAGTCAATATTTAAGTGCATACCAGTAATGGCATTATGCTGAAATAAAGACCACACTCCAGAACATGTAATCTGTTCAGCTAGCTCGGTATGTCTGGAGATAGCCACGCTGAGATTCAAACGCACAGGCCAGTCCTAATAGGGCGGGATTAATGTTGCTTGCAATCCCTGCACCCCTTATTTTCCCCAGCCAATCAGGACCCAGGTGAGCAAAGCTCAGAGCTGGAATAAGAGGTGGGGAGCAGGGCTGGAATAAGGGGTGTGGAGCAGGGCTGGGAGCAGAGCTGGAATAAGGGGTGTGGAGCAGGGCTGGAATAAGGGGTGTGGAGCAGGGCTGGAATAAGGGGTGGGGAGCAGGGCTGGAATAAGGGGTGGGGAGCAGAGCTGGAATAAGGGGTGGGGAGCAGGGCTGGGAGCAGAGCTGGAATAAGGGTTGGGGAGCAGAGCTAGAATAAGGGGTGTGGGAGCAGGGCTGGAATAAGGGGTGGGGAGTAGGGCTGGAATAAGGGGTGGGGAGCAGGGCTGGAATAAGGGGTGTGGAGCAGGGCTGGAATAAGGGGTGTGGAGCAGGGCTGGAATAAGGGGTGTGGAGCAGGGCTGGAATAAGGGGTGGGGAGCAGGGCTGGAATAAGGGGTGTGGAGCAGAGCTGGAATAAGGGGTGTGGAGCAGGGCTGGAATAAGGGGTGTGGAGCAGGGCTGGAATAAGGGGTGTGGAGCAGGGCTGGAATAAGGGGTGGGGAGCAGAGCTGGAATAAGGGGTGGGGAGCAGAGCTGGAATAAGGGGTGTGGAGCAGGGCTGGGAGCAGAGCTGGAATAAGGGGTGGGGAGCAGAGCTGGAATAAGGGGTGGGGAGCAGGGCTGGAATAAGGGGTGGGGAGCAGGGCTGGAATAAGGGGTGGGGAGCAGGGCTGGAATAAGGGGTGTGGAGCAGGGCTGGAATAAGGGGTGGGGAGCAGGGCTGGAATAAGGGGTGTGGAGCAGGGCTGGAATAAGGGGTGTGGAGCAGGGCTGGAATAAGGGGTGGGGAGCAGGGCTGGAATAAGGGGTGGGGAGCAGAGCTGGAATAAGGGGTGTGGAGTAGGGCTGGAATAAGGGGTGGGGAGCAGGGCTGGAATAAGGGGTGGGGAGCAGGGCTGGAATAAGGGGTGTGGAGCAGGGCTGGAATAAGGGGTGTGGGAGCAGGGCTGGAATAAGGGGTGTGGAGCAGGGCTGGAATAAGGCACAGGGATCCAGCGTGGGAGACGCACTACGAGGGACGCTAGCTGATATCAACCTCTAAAATGCTTTTTATTCTAAACGTTTTATTCTAAAATGCTTTATTCTATTCTAATCAAAATGTTTATATGCCTCAATTGCATTTGGCACTATTTTTTTAATGGCAACTGATTTTAGGGCCTTGGTTTTCGCTTGTTTGACTAGCATCAGATGACCAGATTTATGACTAATAATTTTAGCTGTGAAATCACATGTTTGGTGCCTAGAGAAAATGAAGAAGCAAAGCCAGCTTTGAAACGGTTTTGATTTATTGGAAAATAAATGAAAGTTTCTTCTTTTATGTTTGTGGATATTGCCTTCTAGCTACACAGCCAAAGAGCCTACAGTAATTTACCTCAGTTCTGATATTTCTGTCTGCTTAAAATTAGCCACAATATTTCAGTAACGGCCAAACACATTTAGCTGCATAGTGATGTGGCGGCAGTAAGTTGTGTTTAAGATGTGTTATTTTCTCATTTTTACAAAGCACTTTTGTAATCTCAGATCTCGCTGCCTTTTTTGGGAGATGCATCCTCTAAAAGATTTAAATGAGTTAGTTTAGCAACATTGCCATGAAAAAGTGAACATGAAGTCATGTTTGTTCAGCACTCTAAACCGACTAGCATTCAGAAAAGCTACAGGCATCGGGTGCTAACAGCCTGAACATAGAGTCAGTCAGAGATGTGAGCCCAGCTCTACACGCCGGCTGGGGGTGCGATGACATCATTAAGCTCACGAAGCTGACGTGAGGTGAACAGGACACAGCTGTCACTACAATAAGCTAAAGGGACAGGACAACAAACTACTGTTCCTCTATAGACATACAGACATGACAGACAGACAGACAGACACGACATACAGACAGACAAGACAAACACAGGATAGAGATGAAAAGAGGTGAGAGATGGAGAGAAATAGAGAGAGAGAGAAAGACAGGGAGAGACTGATACTTTACAGCCAAGGCCTACTCAGACAGCTGTAGCTATTACGGTATGTACAGATATCGAGTGGTCGTTGGTCACGTGGAGTGCGTTCTCTCCTCCCACACCCAGCATGGGTCCCCCGTTCCTGCAGGCCAGGCCAGGTCTTCCAGACCTCCGGCAGCTTCCGCACGCGCTCAGTCGAGCCCCTCCGCCATTCCGGCTACTTGGAGCACCTGTCCTCATCGGAACGCTGGGAATGTTGGGAACGCCCAGTTCTGAGTCCCAGGATGCAGCCCCGCCCACACACCTGCTCCAGACTCGCTCTCCCAGCACCAACACAGAGCCCAGAGCTCAAAACCTCCCGGGCTCTCCTGGGTTAAAGAAGCTCAAAACCTCCCGGGTTCTCCTGGGTCAAAGAAGCTCTCAGCGAGGGCCGGCACAGCTGCAGCAGAAAGGCGCTTCTTCGATATTCTCCACATCACTGTTTCACCTTCTGAGACACCAGAGCGCCCCACAGCCAGAGCGCCCCACAGTCAGAGCGGCCCACAGCCAGGGCGCCCCACAGTCAGAGCGCCCCACAGCCAGAGCGCCCCACAACCAGAGCAGCCCACAGCCAGAGCGCCCCACAGCCAGGGCCACCTGAGAGTCCGGCCTCGGACGCCACGTTCTCACACCACGTTCTCAACCGTACACACCAGCAGAGGGGGAGGGGATGTCCTTGCTCAAAGTGCAGTCCAGGGCCCTGCAGAACACAAGTAATACCTCGACCATCCCATAATACTGAATTAGACTCCGCCCACCCTGCTCAAGGCCAGCCCTTCTGATCCAAACAATGTTGACTTTTGTGTTGTGCGTTTGGATCATGCTGCTGGGGCAGGGGTCCCTCCTCTGGACCCTGTGACACGGTGACCCTGCTCCTCCTGCTCCTCACGTCCCACAGAGATGGGAAAACTCATTTCCGTCATTTTATTTTTACTGATTTTTTTCCCCCCTTCAGTTTCTCAGTTCAGCCTTTTTCTTCAAAAATACAAAAAAAAAATGTTTCTACTAAAGCAACGCATTTGTGCTTCGCAGTTGTTTCCTGTAAAGAAAAACGTCCGAGAAAAGGAAGAAAAGAAACTAAACCTGCAAAAGTTGAAGTTCAGTCGCCCTTTTGTTTTTCCCAACCAAAATAAACACGCTCCGCTCTCTTCAGGTAAAACATCTTTTTTCTTTTTATCTGCAAACAGAAGGAAAGAGAGCCACCATTCTCTCACTTCTTCTTGTCCTTCTGTTTGCTCTGCGGCTTGCGGCCCTGCCCGCCGGCGGGCCGGCGCGGGACCACCAGGACGCTGCCGTCGGTGCCGATCTGCAGCGCGTAGTCCGCGGGGGCGTAGGGGCGGCCGGCCGGGTCCCGCAGCCGGGCGAAGACGTGGCTGGACAGGCCCTGCAGCCGGTGCTTCATCTGGCGCAGCGAGCGCCCGAACTCGGCCCGGTCCCGCAGCAGCCGGGCCTTGTCCCGCCGCAGCTCCTCCACGCCCCGCTCCAGGCCCACCATGGTGTCCAGCTTGCGCCGCCGGCAGTTCTGCGCCGCCATCTTGTTCTTGCCGCGGCGGCGGATGTCGCGCACCAGCGCCAGCTGCGCCTCGCTCAGCCCGTGTTTGGCCAGCAGCTGGTTGAACTCCTCCACCGGCAGGTTGACTATCTTGTCGGTGCTGAAGGGGATCTTCATGGAGCGGGCGCGGCGCTCGTCGCGGCTGGCCTGCTTGTCCAGGACGTCCCGCGGCCGGAACTGGGGGTCCTGCCTCCTGGCCCTGGGGGGCTGGGGCTCCTCCTCCGGGCCCCCCGAGGGGGACAGGGGCAGGTTGTAGGTGTGGTTGTGCCCCACGTGCTCCAGCCGAGGGAGGCCGTGGAACCGGGACGGGTCGCGGTAGCTCAGACGGCAGAACTTGCTGTGCTCCGGCCGGTAGCCCCCCACGGCCCCCTCCTCCGCATCCCCCACCGCCTCCGAGTCGGTGCTGTGGCCCATGGCGCCCTCCTCCGAGAAGGAGGCGGAGGAGGAGGAGCAGGAGGAGGAGCCGGAGGAGCAGGAGGTCTCGGAGCTGCTGGGGGAGACGGGGCTGTGGCCGGAGTCCAGGGAGAGGCCGGAGTCGGAGTCCAGCTGCTCCCCCAGGCGGGAGGCCTGGGTGTGGCTGAAGCCCTCCTGCAGGGCCAGGTCCAGCAGGCTGATCTCGTCCAGCATGGCCTCCTCCAGCAGGGCGCTGAGCGGGTCGGCCAGCGCCGCCATCGCCGTGCCGTTCCCGCTGCCGTTGAGCAGCGGCGGCAGGAACAGCCCCGTCAGGTTGGTGGAGCTGAAGGTGGAGCTGAAGTTGGAGGAGTTGCTGGAGGACAGGCCGAGCAGGGTCGGCGGGTGGGGCTCGGGCATCTCCATGGAAACGCAGCTCTCCAAGCCGGGGCTGAGGAAGGGTCGGAGGTCCTGGCTGCAGCTGGGCATGGACGCCTGGTGGAGGCTCACGTTCCGGTTGACGGGTGTGGTGGAGCCGGACAGGCCGAAGGTCACCAGAGGCTCCGCCTCCACTCCACTGCGGCTGCTGCCAGAGTCGCCGTCAGAGTTACCCTCCAGGAAGGAGCCGTCGCCGTCGCTGTTCACCTCCATGTCCTTCAATCGAGCGCAAAACAGAAAGAGCGGGAGACAGGCTGCATGAGACGACCGGCCACAGAGAGACCAGCGAGACGTACAGCGAACAGGGCGTGTCTGGGACAGACCTGCAGCTCCATGATGGCCATGATGTCCAGCCACTGCTGCTCCAGGTCCAGGGGGGGGTCACTCCGGGGCAGCAGGGGGGACGGCATGAACCCCCGTGAGGTGGAGGGGCCTTCTCCTCCAGATTCACCCAACTCCGGGGTCACCGTGCCGGAGAACTGCCAAGGAAACGACACGGCGCTTAAACACCTACCCCACACCCCAGAGAGTACTGCTGGAATACCCTGCTCAGCACCGCCCTCTAGAGGACATTCCCCTCTGTTTACTTGGGAAATCGAGTACTGAATTGGGCTCTTACTCCAGGCTGTCATTCTACACATTCTGCCACTTCCAATACCAGCCAAAAGACACGGGATGCAAACCACAGAATTGTCACCTCATTCCGATGGGTTAAACTGGTAAAATGAGATGCAGCGAGTTTAACTGTGAGGGATGAACTCCATTCCCACTAGGCCCTGAACCACTGAACCTCCCGGCTCTGCCCAGTAGGGGGCGTTACCTCGGGCTCCTCTCCGAACGGGAAGGTGGCCTCTAGAAGCCGTAAGCACTCCTGGAGCGACACTGAGGTCTGGGCTTCCAGACTGGCCAGCTGGGGGAGAGGAAAACACACAAGAGGTCACCCAACATCCTCCACAGTACTGGATGTCATTGCTGATTACTGCCCCCTGGTGGCAGGAGGAATGAACCCAAGCATTATGGTAGGACTGCGTTTGCTCTTTATAATGCATCAGAGAATAAACACATAATATCCTCTCAGTCTATGAACACAATGAGCACAGTTTCAATTTCTTTCCAGACTAAATAATGATAAATTTGGAGGTCAGGTCATCAACAGTGCATTTTATCACTGAGGGTCTGGTGTCATGCAGTTCAGTATTAAGCAGGAATGACATTTGGCACAAATGTTAGGACTGGTCTTAAGTTAGGAACATTCTGGCCACACCCTCCTCTTGGTGACCTTCAAACTTTGCATGGCACCAACCACGCAAGGTCACATGACTTGATGGGAATGCTCTATACAGAATAAAAACGCCAATAAGGTGGAAAGCTGGTCTAGTTACTGGTGTATATCCTGCGCTAACACTGTGCTAACACAGCCCTAATGTGACATGCTTTCACAACGCGACACGTCAGACAGCTTTTCGTCTGCGTTCCTGGAAGGTGTCGCGTTGGGAAGCCTGTGAAGTTGCCTGCATCCTTCAGTTGAGATGCTAAACCTAAAAACTGAACAGCTGCTTGGTGCCTCTCCACTGACAGAACCACTAATACCACTAGTATTTTTCTGGTAAATCCCCCGATGAAACACTTGACACAGAATTCCTGTTTTAACGGTTCCTTGGTGTGCGATTTGTAACAGAGAGCAGAGCGCCCCCTGCTGCCCGTGGAGAAAACCAAAGCCCCCTGGCATCCCCCTGGTCCAGGAGCATCCAGTACAGCAGCATCATCTTAAACAAACTCAGCCCCCCAAGTAATGCAGCTCATTCCTCCACATGATCAGCCACCTTCCAGAACTGCAGGCGCCTTAGTGCCCCAGGGCATTATGGGGATTTCTACTTCCAATCGGGATTATTGGATTCTGCATTACTGAGGATTATTTTTCTGACAAAGAGGTGGACATTGTTATCGCTAACCTGTGATAGCTTATGTGTTTAAACAGGCTTGTCTATCGCTAGCCTGTCATAGCTTACGTGTTAAACAGGCTCGTTTATCGCTAGCCTGTAATAGCTTATGCGTTTAAACAGGCTTGTCTATCGCTAGCCTGTGATAGCTTATATATTTAAACAGGCTTGTCTATCGCTAGCCTGTGATAGCTTACGTGTTCAAACAGGCTCGTTTATCGCTAACCTGTGATAGCTTACGTGTTCAAACAGGCTCGTTTATCGCTAACCTGTGATAGCTTACGTGTTCAAACAGGCTCGTTTATCGCTAACCTGTGATAGCTTATGTGTTAAAACAGGCTTGTCTATCGCTAGCCTGTGATAGCTTATGTGTTTAAACAGGCTCGTCTGTCGCTAACCTGTGATAGTTTATGTGTTTAAACAGGCTCGTTTTATCGCTAACCTGTGATAGCTTATGTGTTTAAACAAGCTAGTCTGTCGCTAACCTGTGATAGCTTATGTGTTTAAACAGGCTTGTCTGTCGCTAGCCTGTGATAGCTTATGTGTTTAAACAGGCTTGTCTGTCGCTAGCCTGTGATAGCTTATGTGTTTAAAGCGCCGTGTTTAGCTCACAGTGAAGGTATGCAGAAGGGGTCCCCAGCCCTGCACCCGAAAACACAGGCCTAGTGGTTTTCTGTTCATCCAGTCTCTCACCTGCTCAGGTACACTAACCCCAGTCTCTCACCTGCTCAGGTACACTAACCCCAGTCTCTCACCTGCTCAGGTTCACTAACCCCAGTCTCTCACCTGCTCAGGTACACTAACCCCAGTCTCTCACCTGCTGAGGTACACTAACCCCAGTCTCTCACCTGCTCAGGTACATTACCCCCCGTCTCTCACCTGCTCAGGTACACTAACCCCAGTCTCTCACCTGCTCAGGTACGCTAACCCCAGTCTCTCACCTGCTCAGGTTCACTAACCCCAGTCTCTCACCTGCTCAGGTACACTAACCCCAGTCTCTCACCTGCTCAGGTACACTAACCCCAGTCTCTCACCTGCTCAGGTTCACTAACCCCAGTCTCTCACCTGCTCAGGTACACTAACCCCAGTCTCTCACCTGCTCAGGTACGTCCTCCCCAGTCTCTCCGTCCACCTGGGTGCAGGCCTGCCCCTCTCGCAGGTTGAGGCCGTTCCTCCAGCTCTCTTCCCTCTCTGCCCCCCCCCTCCTCCTGCTGCGTTTCCGCGGGGGGGCGCTCCTCGGTCTCGCTCTCTTTCGGTCGGCCGCTGTAATCGAACACCTCGCGCCCCGCGCCCAGGTCCATGTCCTGACGCCACAGGATGTCAATCAGATCCATGTCCTGCCAATCAAAATGAGCGGAGGCGGGGTCACTACTGTCATCAGGGGAGGGGAAATGATCGAATACCCATCAGCCACTGCTACAGAAACTCCAATCAGACGAATCAACCATTACATATTAATATGATATTACACCAATCAGCTGTTACATATTAATATGATTAATATGCTTTAGTGCACTCAACCACTAAAGCACATCTCCTCTTATTGATGTAAACACCCAGAGGATGATCGCTGTCCAGTTTGCAGCTGTCTAGTTTGCAGCTCTGAAACACAAACCACCAATGGGTCCAGTTTCAGATTTGACAGGGGCCCGTTCTCCAGGTTAAAAGAGAAGACTCAAAGGCATGCAGGGGGGCACAAGGGCATATCGATTCTCAGCATCAGCAGTTATTAAAGCCTGCATTGTTACCGTCCTATTCCGATTGGTCATATTTATAGAACCGCACAACAGTAAAAAATAGACATGACCTTTTACACCAGTCTAGGGTCAGTGAAACAGAGGGCTGTCGTGTGCCTACACCGGAGCCAAAATTAGCCTCTCCCCCCTCTATATACCCCTACGGATTAGAGGAGAGGGCATGAGGTTCAGCTGTGCTGGTAGAGGGTCTGAGGGCATGAGGTTCAGCTGTGCTGGTAGAGGGTCTGAGGGCATGAGGTTCAGCTGTGCTGGTAGAGGGTCTGAGGGCATGAGGTTCAGCTGTGCTGGTAGAGGGTCTGAGGGCATGAGGTTCAGCTGTGCTGGTAGAGGGTCTGAGGGCATGAGGTTCAGCTGTGCTGGTAGAGGGTCTGAGGGCATGAGGTTCAGCTGTGTTGGTAGAGGGTCTGAGAGCATGAGGTTCAGCTGTGCTGGTAGAGGGTCTGAGGGCATGAGGTTCAGCTGTGCTGGTAGAGGGTCTGAGGGCATGAGGTTCAGCTGTGCTGGTAGAGGGTCTGAGGGCATGAGGTTCAGCTGTGCTGGTAGAGGGTCTGAGGGCATGAGGTTCAGCTGTGTTGGTAGAGGGTCTGAGAGCATGAGGTTCAGCTGTGCTGGTAGAGGGTCTGAGGGCATGAGGTTCAGCTGTGCTGGTAGAGGGTCTGAGGGCATGAGGTTCAGCTGTGCTGGTAGAGGGTCTGAGGGCATGAGGTTCAGCTGTGTTGGTAGAGGGTCTGAGGGCATGAGGTTCAGCTGTGCTGGTAGAGGGTCTGAGGGCATGAGGTTCAGCTGTGCTGGTAGAGGGTCTGAGGGCATGAGGTTCAGCTGTGCTGGTAGAGGGTCCTCTCTGGCCTATGTGGGTGTGCACCTCCAGCGGGGCTAAAGGGTCAGAGACACACAACAGGCACCACAACCCAGGAAACTGTTCCCATGTCTCACTCACTCTGCAGTCCTGCACGAGAAGGGGCTGGTCTCTGGAGTGTCAAAATCCAACAAAGCAGAGCGTTCACCCGCTCACACGAGTCTGACCGCTCGCACGCGTCTGACCGCTCGCACGAGTCTGACCGCTCGCACGAGTCTGACCGCTCGCACGAGTCTAACCGCTCGCACGAGTCTGACCGCTCGCACGAGTCTGACCGCTCACACGAGTCTGACCGCTCGCACGAGTCTGACCGCTCACACGAGTCTAACCGCTCGCACGCGTCTGACCGCTCACACGCGTCTGACCGCTCACACGAGTCTGACCGCTCACACGCGTCTGACCGCTCGCACGAGTCTAACCGCTCGCACGAGTCTAACCGCTCGCACGCGTCTAACCGCTCGCACAAGTCTAACCGCTCGCACGTGTCTGACCGCTCACACGAGTCTGACTGCTCGCACGAGTCTAACCGCTCACACGTGTCTGACCGCTCGCACGCGTCTGACCGCTCGCACAAGTCTAACCGCTCGCACGAGTCTGACCGCTCGCACAAGTCTAACCGCTCGCACGAGTCTGACCGCTCACACGCGTCTAACTGCTCACACGAGTCTGACCGCTCGCACGAGTCTAACCGCTCACACGCGTCTGACCGCTCGCACGCGTCTGACCACTCGCACGCGTCTGACCGCTCGCATGCATCTGACCGCTCGCACGAGTCTGATCGCTCGCATGCGTCTCAAGAGCAGCAGCTGGGTTGCTCTGCCCCTCGTTTGTTTTGGGGGGCTCTGGGGCTCACGGACTCCCTCTGTCTCTGTGGGCCGGGTGGTGAGTAGAGACCAGGCTAGCGGGAGGCACGTTAGCGTTGGTGCTGAATCGGGGCACTCTGACAGCACCCCACCCCAGTGACCGTCCGAGCAGCGGGACGTGTCAACAGCTGCCGGCCATCAGCAGGGGAATGAGCGGAGGGGGCATGCTCGGACATGCCCGGGCCACTGCCACCCGATACCCCTGCTGATCAATACAGCGTGTGACCAATAGGAGAAGCCAGTAGGAGCTGTGTGTTTGAGTCATATTTACAGCCAGAAAATAACCATGTGACATAGTTAAGGAAAAAACACTGACTAGTGTCATATGCTGGGAGGGGCGAGGTGTGGTCCTGAAGACTGCCCTTCTGGATTGGACCTGGTCTGCCTGGAGACAACAACTTAGCAACCTGCCTGAACTTCTAACTGACACAGTTCCTCAAATGGTGAAACATATATTTTTTGATATTTTCCAAGGAAATAACCCAAACCACTGAATACCACACTCCTGGAATCAGACTTCTGAACCATCTCCCAAAGACAGAGTACAGATTTCCTGATGTTAGCCAAATTCCAACAGGTTCTGAGGGAACTATTTCTGGTGTCACAACAAAAACACACATCCAAATGACGCTCATGACCCAGCTGCTGCTGACACAAAACTAAACAGCCCAACAGCCCGACAGCCCAACAGCCCAACAGACAATCGCACATCTTTTCCAGCCAGTAGTTCAGCATCCTCTTCAAGCACTCCACTGCAGTCAGTCTGTGGCCACCTGTAGCCTGGCTCAGGTAGTCTGTGGTCACCTGTAGCTTGGCTCAGTCGGTCTGTGGTCACCTGTAGCCTGGCTCAGTCGGTCTGTGGTCACCTGTAGCCTGGCTCAGTCGGTCTGTGGTCACCTGTAGCCTGGCTCAGGTAAACCCCCCCCCCCATTTATTAGGTCAGCCTCACCCACACTGAGCTTACATTCTGACCACTGTCCACCAGCCATGATGCAGCCCTGATCTCTTTAAAAAGCCACACTACGGGCAGAATGGTGAGCAGGGGTGCACTGCTGAGTACATTCCCATTTACATGACATTCAGCAAAACACAAGCTCATCAGTAAACAAAAGTGACAGTGAAAATCCGTCTTTTATTAAATGCTACCAAGATTCCAAGATTAAATTACATGCACTGTTGTGGATTAGAATTTCTTTGCTTTCGTACAGTGCTAGAAGTAGGCTACTTCCTCTGCTTGCTTTACTTTTCCAGGAGTGAGCCATATATTAGCTAGCAGCTACCTTTAATAAAAACAGTGTTTGTCTCTTCACCTTTTTTCCTTCCAGGTATTCTCACATCGCAGACACACAGTAAACCGAGAAAACAGGTGAGAATAACCGCTCCAGTAATAAAGAACCCTTACGGGGTCTTTTTTGCAGACACAATTTTTGACAGCTCATGTACAGTTACCCCCACACAAAAGATGCTACATCTGCCTGCAACAGAATTGTCTACTTAAGACTGAAAGTCTCAGTCCGTTCATTTGACTTGAGAAAGGCATATACCAAGCAACCACATAAAACACCAGCTTCATCCTACATAGAATTTAAACACTAAATTAAAATATTCTCACAACTCTAACACTGCTTCAAGCTTTGTAAATGAATTGAGCATTTATAGTCAGCAGAAATGTATTATAGTTGTTATTGTAATTATTATTATGATTATAGCACACGGCTTATATACCCCCCCACGGCACACGGCTTATATATGATTATATACCCCCCCGCTGCCCGGTCGCTCTGTACCTCTTTGGTGAGGTCGTGGTCGCGGTCGTGCTCGGCGCTGCCGCCCTGCTCCTGCTCGTCCTGGGGGGCCACGGCGGCCAGGCTGTCCTCGCTGGCGGCGGCGTAGTCGGGTTCGAGCGTGGCTCCGCCTCCCCCGCCCCTCATGGCCGAGCTCTCGGGGTTCCCCGCGTCCTCCGGCCCGCCCCCCCCCATTCTCCAGGGCGACGGCGGGGCCCGGCTGGCCCCCGGCGGACACCGCGGCGTCGGCGTCGTGGTGCACCAGCCAGGCGTCCAGCTGGGTGCTGGGCACACTCAGACGGTCCAGCGAGCGCACGCGGCTCAGCAGCCGGCGCCGGGTGAAGAAGCCGTCCAGGTCGGCGCTCTTGCGGTGCACGCCATAGCCGTCCAGCGTGCCGCGCAGCTGGTGGAACTGCGTCTGCGTGTACGCGGAGCTGGGGCCCAGGATGATCTCACGCAGCGGCGCCAGCTCAGAGCTCAGGTAGCTGTCCACATCCACCTGCACCCCGATCAGACTCAGCAGGATGGTGAACTGAATCAGGCCCTCTGTCAGGTACTTTTTCAGGTAAAGCATTTCTTTACAAAAGAACCAAAATTAAGGGGGGGGGAAACTGAAAAAATAAAATAAATGTTTAAACTAAAACTAAAAACAAACTATTTTACTCATAAAGTAAAAGTATTTTAAAAAATATAGAAAAAGGTTCTTTTTCTCTCAGCTTATTTTAAATTTGTCACAGAACAGGAGCATGCATGGTGGCTTCTTTGTTCTCCTCTTACGCAATGAGAGGCAGTGGCTTCCCTCTTTAACAGGAAAACAAAAACTGCCTGCAGTCCCAGTGGCAGTGTTCCTCTCAGGTCATTTATTCCAGTCCTGTTCCAAATGAAAGACAAACGTGCATAACATGTCAAAGGTCAAAAGTTTCCCCTCACGTAGAACAGTCACTGTACTGAAATATATAGCTCACACAATGCTACAGACATACTTGAGGAACTTGACTTTGTTCTGGTGGGCAATGCAAGGATTACATTGCGTGGGTATCCAAATAAATCAATCAAAATTAGACCTCGAAAAGCATTTAAGTGAAATGGCAGGTTTCTACAGATGCTGGCTCAGATATACAACTGTGGCATATGCTTGCGTGAATAAAAATACTTTAGCCACAGTATTCTACATTAATATACACTAACCTCTCTAACTATACATGTGTCTATGGGGGTTCCCATCAAACATACATTCGACCAACTTTTAATAAGCTCGTCATTAAAGGCTTTTTCAATATTGTCTTTGGTTGGTCTGGATGATGAAATATGACCATATCCCGTTCTTTTACCACCGAGTAAGCTACTGCCATTGCATAACGGATAGGAAACAGTCCGCTTTAACTGTGCGGCAACTGCTCACACTTAGCAAACCTATTAGCGTAAATTAGTGAGAAACTAGCCAGACTTTCATAACATCTTGTTGCTGTTTTCTTTACTTAAATCGTTGAGCTATGAACGCAAACTATATTTAATAACATTACTTTATATATGTGTACTTTAATCAACAATCACTCCAATTCGCTTTGCTTTGAGTCTTTACAAATGAGTACGTATACAACTTCATAAATATGCCAGAAATTAATACATTTTCATTATTCGAAAGCCCATACACGACGAACTGGCACAAAATGTAACGTTACGCTGAACTAAATAGTGTCCATTTCAGATAAACAGCTATCGAGAGCTCGCTGTGAGCTTCCCACTCAACTAGATATACCCGTTTTCGGACAAAAACATCACATGGCGAAAACAAAACATCCGTCTACGGTAGATTCCCAGTTCTATTTCGTTCTTACGAAAGGAATTATTTGTTGTTGTTATTTCATACATCTCCTGTCATTCTGGCCGACAGCTGGAACTAACAATACTTAGACTAACTACGAGCAGCATTACTAACGTCAGCTAAAGTAAATCGCGATTGAAACGTCTACCGGTATTGCTCTGATACAGGTACTAACGCAGTGTAACGTCTAGTAATCTACTCTCAGCTAGCTAACCCTAGCTACCCACTTATCAAGTAGGTTAACTGACAGTAGACTAACTTTGCAAATTGTACCTATAGCAGTGGTCAGTTGTTGCATTTACCTACCCAGCTATCAGGAAATGTTTTGATGTTGAGGTTGTTATGAAGGTGAACTACAAATAGTGAGTATTTATAAACCCGGTAGCTTTAGCGGATCCCCTCCCAAAGTGACGTTATCCTATTTCTGTGGCTAACTGTAGCTAATGACGTTCCCCTGCAGCCTCTCGCACATCACAACATCCGTCGGAGGAACCTGACATCCGAATATTGTCCTGACCCTCCCATCATTTCCTACTTCCTATTTTAAACACATTTTACTTGTTAGCGAGACACGTTTCTACCTTTGTCTGTCCACAATCCACCACTTGCCAAAACCAGGAAGAGCTGGACCGGTAGACTTCCGATATTGTTTGATACCCCGCAACCAGGCGATAGCAACAAGTGGCACCACGGTGACGGACAGACACGCCAGCAAATCAAGATTGGAGAATACTGAGCGATTGGGGGCCTCTCACACGTTTCAGCCTATTAAAAACGAGAGGGGAAGTTCATTCCTACAGCTATTATATTATGTGGGGCAGGGGCGGAAAACAGCTAACTGAGGTTTAGCAGTTTACTTGATATTACAAACAATTTATTCACACGTGGTCTCTGTGCTTCAGTCTTTTTGAACAAGTTTTTGTGAAACACGTATAACTAGTTTGTCGAGCTTTAGACTTCAAAACTACGGATGACTGTTAGTAAAAAGTACCGCTAGAAAGCGTTAACATAGAATGATGGAGAAGTAGCGGTCAATTCTCAAAGCTATCTTGCTAGCGAGATATTATACTAACGAGCCAATTGACTGAAAAATAGCTATTTTATTAACAGTTATGAATTGGCTTCATGTCCTCGTCCACTGTATCCAGACAGTGAAGCTATGTAAATAACTATTACTGTTCTTCGTATTATGAATGGCCGACAATGACTTGCAAAATTTCCAAACGTCAGATGCTCTCTACTCCTTTGAACAGCCGCACACATTTTAGCACAGCGCATGTGCACATTTTTCCAACACATATGTCACGTGAGATCGAGTCAAACCAATCACAAATTTAAACAGATCCCAAATTAAATTGTGGGGCAGTGTAAAAAAAACTCTATCCATACTTTGTTGTTAGTAGTTTGACACAAATCCCTGTTTTCGCAGATATCACTAAAACATTTCTAACAACTAATATAAGAATAACTGCATAGAGTGAGCGTACTAATTTTCAATTGAATTGTTCAGAAAACAGAATGACATGCGCTTGCTGTTAAAGGCTTTGCGAAGCTTTTAGACGGCACAGCGCAGAGATTGCATGTCCGCATTTTCATCGAGATAACGTGCATTTTTACGTTGCCTTACCCCTTTCAGCCGTTGGAATTTTAACATTAAATATGTTTGAAGGATACATTGTAGGAATGCTTGCCTCAACCAATGCTGGTCTGACTGCAGATTAATTTTTATTGAAACACAAAGAGTGTTAAGGCTCAGTCACGCAAAACATACGTTTGTCGTGCACCTGTTCATCTGTTCCATCATGGATGTACGAAAGTGAGTATTTTGTTAGGATAATGCTTCCACTTTACACAAATTCAACACGTCTGGTCTGGATATCCAATATGTGCATTCACAACCACCAGCAGCCTGAACGTTCCTAGTAAACCATTGCTCGCAGTTTCCTTCGCCTGGGATACGGCATAAAACTGTCTTCCAGTACCATGAAGTGCTTCCGATCGATACTAGTATCGATGTATTTTTAGCTATTTTAAGCTGAAGATATCCCAGACTATCTGAGGGAAGTGGCCATGTCACAGAATCAAAGACAATTCTTGCAAACAAATACGGTCAGCATAAGCGCTTAGATATCAGTGTTACTCATCCCCACTTAAGTCACAGACTGTGACACAGTATTATGAGGCATCATTAGGACAGGAAACTATCTTATGCTTTCGCATACAACCAGAGTGGTTGACAAGCATCTGAAACCATTTTGGCTCTTACACAGGAAGGCGAGCTAAAGCTGTCCATTCAGAGCCAACATGGCAGATTCGCTACTCGTAGTTTCGTGAAAGCTGACACACTGCTCAGAGGACCCGCCTACCTGTGAGGCAAAGGGATCTGCGAAGTCTATTAAAATGACAGCTCAGACTGTCCACGTCAACACTGAACACCACCATGGACTCTGTGGCTTTGGTAGGAAAACCTTTGAAGATATTTAACGCTTTATTCTTTCGTTTTTTTGTTTTCAATCAGATTCGTTGCAAACTTAACGACGGGCCTCGCCTTTGCGGTGAAATAGCAATACCGCGTTCATTGAATCATTTTCAGGGTTTATATTACTGAGAGATGTAATATATGGTAGGAAGCTGTTACCAGCTAGCTAAGTAGTTAGCTTGCTAGCAACATCAGTGCAAATGACCGTACAGTTACTGTAGTAATAGGGCGCAGCTGTTTCTACAATCTTTACTCGCAGATATACTATTGCCTTCATTTTTTAATTAAAATGCCTCGGTAAACCCGATATTCAGCACTCATTATTGCAATCCAGCTGGGTGCCAAACAAAGTCTGTCAGCTTATACGTTGAACTGGTTTGGGGTATAAGCCTTGAATAGTTGGACCTTCAATAAAAGTAGAAACAATCATGCCTCTTATTACGAAAATCATCGATTACTGAGTTATCACTGTGACAACAACTGTGTCAACTTTAAATGTGTCAAAATCACGTGGATAGGTAATTACGACCGAGTGGTGAATTGCTCTGCCACGTCGTTTCGCTGTCTTGTCTGAACTAACCTTAGATGTGTTTTATGCACCATAGTAGCTAGCCACAGAATACTTGGCTAATTCAACAAGACTCACTGTCACTTTAACATGATTTTCCAAAGGTTTAATATTGGTTCTCAGTCATTTCTTTTATGACATTCCTTATCGATAAACTATAGGCTACCTATAAGGCACAGTTTATGTAAAACAAGGTAGAATGAAATAATTTCTCTGCCTTAAAATGAGTTGGTGGCGGCTTGGTTTGCAGTCAAAATGTGTAGGTGTTACAAAATCGCATATTGCACATATCGCTGTGTCGCGACATTAAATGTCAAAACTCCTGGTGAGATTCAGGAGCCAAAAATCAAAACTCCTTTAAACTTCCACTACTAACTAAAAAATATATTACAGTAATAATCACGGTGACATTTTTAACAAATGCTCGTGTTTCGTCGGGAGAGACTAGTAATGATTGACACTGTCTATTCAAGTCCAAAAGCGCTGTCTTACCTTACTGTGCTCAGACACGCCTGTGTCCTGCAGTCGTCTGAGGAAACACCTCTGTCGTAAAGTGCTCTATGGGATATAAGATTATGATTTTTCTTTATAATGATGAGAATATTCCTGGGATGCAGGGACATAGGCCGAACCGAAAAAGGAATTCGAAAGATGGATGATGGTTCAGCCTCCACAGTAACCCTCCCAACCTTCTGCAGTGGCTGCATGCGGTCCCGGCCGGACCAGCTGGTGCCGCCGCAGGCCGTGCTTTCCCGTGTTCCGGGCCCAAGTTCTGTGATACACTCCGGCTCTCAGACTGTGGCAGTCAGTGCATAACAGAACTTTGGCTCGGGGCGACACAACTGCCGCCGAGAGAGAGAGAGGAGCAGAGCTCACCCGGAACAGTCTGAACAACCGTATCTATTTTTTAGCCATCGTTACACAGTAAAATGTCCAGTTATAAATGAAATCCTACGTAGTACATGCGGTCCCTGTTGGAGTTAAATTAACACTGGAATAACTGAATTTACACTGTGTATAAAACTGCAACCGCAACAACAATGATTCTGATAACAATAAGAGTCACCCTGGTTTTTGGGCTGAGGGCTGGTAGAGTAGTATAATGGGCAGAGAACTGGGCTTGTAATCAAAGCTTACAGGTTTGACTGCCAAGTGGGGCACTTATTACAGGGGTGTCCAATCTCATCCGAAAAGGGCCGGTGTGGGTGCAGGTTGTTTTACCCCAGCCTATCGAAGCCTATTATTAGCTAATTAGTGAATAAGGTGGGCTAAACCAAAAACCTGCAGAGACACCAGCCCTTTTTGGACACTTAAGATGTATAAGTGGATACTGTGTAAAATAATAAATACATGTGAATTTGTGTAAGCTGCCCTGTATAAGGGCATCTGATAAATGTCAATAACGTGGTTATTCATTCACTTTGGGTAATCATCTTCACTGTCCCTACTTTGTAATCTGTCTGTTTTTTTCTGAGAATGTTTGTGCTTTTATTTTCATTAATCATTTTTTATCTTTAATCCCATTTTCTTTGACTTGTCTCCCAGGAACCATCGCTGTACACAGTGAAAGCCGTTTTCATTCTGGACAATGATGGAAACAGGCTTGTGTCAAAGGTAGTGGACACCATTTCAAGTGTTTGCTTTGTGAATTTCACTGCTGTACCCCCAAAACAATGAACACAAAGTAAATCTGCTGTATTTGGTGTTGAATTATTTCCAGTGCTTCAAGATTTTATTTTCTCTTGATAACAGTGCAGCGCATAGTCTGTATCAGTGTTTGCCATCTGTGCGCACACACACACACACACACACACACATATATATATTTCTTGCATACAGTTTATTAAATCTTTCTTCTGTTCTTTCAGTATTATGACACAGAGCTATATTCCTCCATGAAGGAACAGAAGAATTTTGAAAAGAAGGTGTTCAACAAAACGTACAAAGCTGACAGTAAGTATTTTTGTCCTTTGGCATGGGCCTGTGTACACACTGGCTCCCTGTTCCTGCCATGAGGCTAGTCAGACCTCTATGGTATAGAGCCTGGGTTTTCAGCATACAGTACATAGATTTGGGAACATTTATACAAAACATAAACCTGTTTTATTTATTTATTTACATAATACTTTTGATGGGGGTCCCCTGGATGCCTTTCAGCCTGGGTGGCGGTCTCTGGTATAGAGGATCATTTTTGGCAGTCATGTTGCAAATCAAGTGTCTTCCTTCAGCTCATGTCTGTGCGAGCCTGACCTGAGACATCGTCATGGTGACATCGAGAGAGAAAGGGGGAGAAAGGCATATATATAAAATAAAAAACTGTTTTTTTCAGAAGCCTTCCTCCATGTGCGAGAGAACAGCTTCTCTGCACATCTTACCTCCAGAGATCTGGAGCCGGAGTGTTTGCATTAGAGGTGTCAGATGTGTTTTTTTGGGTCACCTCTCGAGTGTCTTGTGGCAGTCCACTTCAGTAACTCCCGTTTCTGGGCAACTTTTCATCACTACCCAAAGGACCTCCTCACTGCTCACAGTGAAGTAATGATGAATTCATGAGTATTCGTGGCTTTGGTTACGGAGAGAATATTCCGGAAATTTTACAGACAGAGAAGGGGACATGAATGACACGGATTGCTGGAAGGCCCAAAGGCATGCTGGGTAGTGCTCCGTTCTGTCGCTGTGGGCCCTTTTTCACACCTGTCTCTGTGTCAGTAAGAATGTGGCCCCGCCAGTCAAGCCCTGCTCAGGTTCTCACCGCTCTTTAGCGCTTGGGCTAGCATTACAGCAGATGAAAGAGAGGAAGCCTGTTCTGCAAACTGCGGCCTCCTTTTGGGCCTTTAAAATGCGCTAAAGCTACTCAATACTTTTTTTGACAATGCACTACAGCACAATGCAGTACAATCAACCATTCACTTTTCTCTCCTCTGTCTATCTCTGTGTTTAGATGAAATTGCGTTTTTGGAAGGCTTGACTATTGTTTACAAGAGCAGCATCGATGTCTTCTTCTATGTGGTGGGAAGCGCACAGGAGAACGAGGTACGTCCGCACATCCGTGGAGTTTATTAAAAACAGCGTTTGTTAAAAACAGCGAGGGATTCCATGCAGACTGGTCGTCTGGAGTCTTCACTTTTAAAAGGCTGATTTCCTCTTCCTGTGTGCTCTGGTAGCTCATGCTGATGGCGGTGCTGAACTGTCTGTTCGAGTCTCTCAGCCAGATTCTGAGGTAAGTGCTCCTTCACAACCTTGCGCTGCTGTGAACCTCAATGTCATTAAGCCGATTGGCTCTGTTTGATGATTGTCAGCCAATCAGAGTGCGAGATCAGGCATCAATAACTTTACACAAATACAAGTTTAATTAAAACTTTGTTGTAACTGCAACAGATTTGTTGTAGTTACTACTTTAATTTTTTAATTTAAGGTTAGCCAAACCAATAGATTAGATTCAGTTGCTCAACAGAGAATCGACTGCTGATGATGAATTATTGGCGTGCTAGTTAGTCACACAGTAATATATAAGAAGTGAGTTTTTATGGCAAGCTGCATGTATTTCAAGCTTGGGGTCTCCAGTGTGTGTACATTTTATTTATGAAGTGCTGTACAAAATAAATACACATACATAGAATTAGTGAACACCCACCAGACAAAAAAATCTCAGAAAAAAAAAACATTAGAACATGGGGATGCCGAGGCAAGCAGCAGTGAGTCCAGGTGTAATAGCAGAGATGGACGGCCGGACCTGATGCTGAGAGAAGGCTCGGTCGCTCCAGTCTGAGCTGCGACCGCAGAACAGCCAGAGTCTACCGGTCGGACGAGCACAGTGACCGTGAAGTGCTGTAAGGGCGGAGTAGGTCGGTGATATGAGAGAGAGCAGCCCACTAAGAGCTTCAAAAACAAAAAGTAAAACCTAGAAATGGATTCTAAAATAGACTGGAGGCCAATGCAAGGACGTTAAAGTAGGGGTGCTGTGGTAGGAACAGTTTGGGCAGTACAAGTGCCCTGCGTCTTCAGAGGCAAGAATCTTTAGCCTCTTCATGAAACCTCCTGTCAAACATAATCATTAACATTCACCGCACTGCAGTACCTGAGTCATCTCAATTAGTAATTTAATGAGGGCTAATTACACACAGTTGCATGTTAATTCATGGAGTGGTGCTGTTGGCATGTATCTGTATTTACAGACAATAAAGGCAGTTCTACTGAAGCCTCTGTAATACTTTAACAGGATGATTTGTCGACTGGTGATTTCTGGCTTTTTATTTCTAAGGATAAAATGACTATGAATTACAGGCAAATCTGTGGTTTAAATTAGATTTTTGTAAAACCACAATACACTCTACAAACAATAATAAGCATGCAGTATTTGTCACCAAACACTACATATGACCACAGCTGTATTTGCTATTTATGATATAAATATTTGTAATGGATGCGTAGTGTGACATAAATGAGGGTGTATTCTACCTGACACTTCCTGATTTACCACATCATTAAAGGCCGTGTGTGGCAGAGCATTGAATGCAGCTCTGAGTACGCACAGAAAGCCACCCCGAGGTGTGGGATTAAAGCCCAGTGTGTGGGATTAAAGCCCAGTGTGTGGGATTAAAGGCCGAGGTGTGGGATTAAACCCTGAGGTGTGGGATTAAAGGCCGAGGTGTGGGATTAAAGCCCAGAGTGTAGGATTAAAGCCCAGCGTGTGAGATTAAGGCCCTGGATGTGGGATTAAAGCCCGAGGTGTGGGATTAAAGCCCAGAGTGTGGGATTAAAGCCCAGAGTGTAGGATTAAAGCCCAGAGTGTGGGTTAAAGCCCTGGGAGTGGGATTAAAGCCCAGAGTGTGGGATTAAAGCCCAGAGTGTAGGATTAAAGCCCAGAGTGTAGGATTAAAGCCCAGAGTGTGGGTTAAAGCCCTGGGAGTGGGATTAAAGCCCAGAGTGTGGGATTAAAGCCCAGAGTGTGGGATTAAAGCCCAGAGTGTGGGATTAAAGCCCAGAGTGTGGGATTAAACCCTGAGGTGTGGGATTAAAGCCCAGAGTGTGGGATTAAATCCCTGGGTGTGAGATTAAAGCCCAGCGTGTGAGATTAAGGCCCTGGGTGTGGGATTAAAGCCCAGCGTGTGAGATTAAGGCCATGGGTGTGGGATTAAAGCCCAGAGTGTGGGATTAAAGCCCAGAGTGTAGGATTAAAGCCCAGCGTGTGAGATTAAGGCCCTGGGTGTGGGATTACAGCCCAGAGTGTGGGAGATGGGTACATGCTCAGCGGCTCGTTAGGGGTCATTAGGGCTCGTTAGGAGTTGGGGGGAGGGAGGTCCGCTGGCTCGGGGCTCCCTGCAAGGGACAAGCTGGGCTCGTGGTGCTTTCGCTGTTTCCATAGAAACCAATGCAGCAGTGATGCAGAGAAAGGGTGGATGGGGAGAAGTAGTATTGTATTTTTTGCAGCTCTGTATCTCTGTTAGTACGATTATGTTCTTTTTTTTCCCCAAAAAGTATGCTTGCATTTTTATGCAAATTACGCTACATGGCTTATACGGTAGCCAGCAGTGACATACACACTCTGTGCATTCATTGAGAATCGAAGCTGTTTGTGTAATTTTCCTCTTCTTCAGCCCTGGAGATGTGTGTTTGTGATTTGTGGGTCTTGGAGCAGTTTCCTCCTTGTTTTGTCTGTGGTAATGGCCTCTATATTATATGGTACAGACCCCTCCCCCGTATGAAACACTGATCCGACCCCCCCCCCCCCCCCCCCCCCGTGCTCCCAGGAAGAACGTGGAGAAGAGGTGTCTGCTGGACAACATGGACGGGGTCTTCTTGGTCGTGGACGAGATCATTGACGGAGGGTAAGGTTGACGCACAGGCAGGAAGAGGGAGCGGGAAGAATGATTGGATAGTGTACGGTCCGTACACAACTCTGGTTGGCCAATCACTCCTAAAAGTGCTGGCCTTTCTTTCTCCTGTGTGCTTGTGTTCTGTGATTCATGTGCTCTTCTTCTGTGTATCAAAACCATCTCCTAGGAGTCAGGAATATTTCTAGTTTTTTTTAATCACACACTTGCTCAAATTCCACACTTGCCTTTGTGTTTTTCTGACAGAGAGGGAATCCTGTCCTGTAGCAGTCTGAATGGAGGGGTTGGGTGTGTGTGGGGGGGGGGGGGCTCTCTGAGGTTGGCTGGCGCTGAGGGACTGAGGGAGGGAGTGCAGGTCTTTATCTTTTATGGCCGTGGTGTCCTGTGTTTTAACGCCCGATCGCACCCTGTGTTGTACAGCTAGTTTTGAATGGTTTACAGCTCCACTAGTAACTCATGCTTAATTCAGTTTGAGTCGCCTTTTAATTCAGCTCACTGTATTTAAACTAAAACACCCAGCATTGTTTTGTTTTTTTCATGTAGCGGTATTCTGGAGTTAGAATTCAAAAATATTTTTTAACTGTCAGATCAGGAAATAAATGCACTGATTGAAGAACACTGGAGCGTGAGTGAATGTGGTTATGCTCTTTATCTTGTCTTTGCCTCAGACCCTTTCTAATACACAGTGCTGTTCTTTCAGAGTGATCTTGGAGAGTGACCCCCAACAAGTCATCCAAAAGGTGAACTATCGGGTGAGTGAGCTGGAATGTGCGTTTGAGCACCTGTGGGATGAGCCTTCCTAAAGGAAGCACACGTATGCTCCCTACTCTCCCTCTGAATCACTGAATGTTGGGGGAGGGTTTGGTTCACTATTGACAATTCAATCTTTACAGCGTAATATCCATTAAAAATAAGTTCCAAATTAATTCTCAGTAATTTCATATTTGGACTATTTGACAGCAGGTTGAGTAATATTTTGTCTCCATGCATTAATGAAGCGTCTAGTTGAGGCCTAAGCTGAATAAGAAGCTCACTTGCTCTTCGCTTCATTTCTGTGTCTGGCTGAGTGCAGTCTCATCCCACATCAGTCTGAGGATGCAGTCATCACAGTCTCTCACACCCGACATGTCAGTCTGAGGATGCAGTCATCACAGTCTCTCACACCCGACACATCAGTCTGAGGATGCAGTCATCACAGTCTCTCACCCGACACATCAGTCTGAGGATGCAGTCATCACAGTCTCTCACCTGACACATCAGTCTGAGGATGCAGTCATCACAGTCTCTCACCCGACACATCAGTCTGAGGATGCAGTCATCACAGTCTCTCACCCCCGACACATCAATCTGAGGATGCAGTCATCACAGTCTGAGGATGCAGTCATCACAGTCTGAGGATGCAGTCATCACAGTCTCTCACACCCGACACATCAGTCTGAGGATGCAGTCATCACAGTCTGAGGATGCAGTCATCACAGTCTCTCACACCCGACACATCAGTCTGAGGATGCAGTCATCACAGTGGTCATCACAGTCTCTCACACCCGACACATCAGTCTGAGGATGCAGTCATCACAGTGGTCATCACAGTCTCGCACACCCGACCTCGATCTGTGTGCAGCGAGTGGCCGCATGTTCACGCTGAGTAATGGTTTAGCGATCGACCAATCAGACACCAGCGCGGGGGAACGGGGGGGAAGTGGTGCAGAATGAACGCTTCCAGGCTTTATTCCACATCCTAATGTGGCGCAATGAAGACTACCCTGGGCTCTTTCTCTGAGGCTCCAACATGCAGTTCCTGTAGAGTGTTTCATTAGTGTGATTAGGGGCCACAGCCGGGTTTGTGCCAGTGCTGCTTACTGCTGTAAACTGTGAGGGTTTCCTTTATTTAACCTGCTGAGAATGAGAGGGAACTCAGTGTCAGTGAGAGTGTCAGTGAGAGTGTCAGTGCTGCAGTGAGAGTATCAGTGCTGCAGTGTGAGTATCAGTGAGAGTATCAGTGGTGCAATGAGAGTATCAGTGAGAGTATCAGTGCTGCAGTGTGAGTATCAGTGGTGCAGTGAGAGTATCAGTGGTGCAGTGAGAGTATCAGTGCTGCGGTGTGAGTATCAGTGGTGCAGTGAGAGTATCAGTGAGAGTATCAGTGCTGCAGTGAGAGTATCCGTGAGAGTATCAGTGCTGCAGGCTGGTAGAGCTCAGGAGGGTTTTCTGAATGATGTCCTTCTTCCTCCCTCCCTCCCCGTCCTCCCTTCTTTCTTGCCTGTTTTTTCTCCCTCCTCTTCGATTCCCATATTCCCACCCCCCTGCCTCCCAGAATGCTTCAGAGCAGGCTTACGGCTTCGTCCTCTTTGATTACATCACTGGTAATGTTGAGGGACAGGGGGACAGGAGCCAGGGTTCTTAGCCGGAGAACGGAGGGAGAGAGGGAGAGGGTGAGGGAGAGAGAGAGGCCGGGGCCAGGTAACTGCATGGAGGGAACGTGTGTGTGTGTGTGGTGTGTGTGTGTGTGTCGCTGTGCACGTTAGCACGTTAGCCTGTGCTGCTGCTGCTTCTGTAACGCTTACAGTTGGTGAAGCTCGGCTTAATGCTCCTGGGCTGCCTTCAGTTTCCCCCATTTGGACCCCATGACCGGAATTCCCTCTGATCCCAGATCAGTACTGGGCCCTTATGGGTGCTCAGCACCCCTGATAACCAGTGATCTCAGACCAGCAGGAGTCATCAGACCGGTTTGGAATGCAGTGCAAAGTGTGCAGTGTTCTGAGTGTTAGCCTGCGGGTTTTGGAATGAGACTTGGTGAAATTGTGAGGGTGTGTGTGTGTGTGTATATATGTATGCCTGCGTGTGCGTATGTGCATGTGTGTGAGTGATGCATGGGCCGTTGCATGGTGCATGCATGAACTCGCATGCTGGTTCACTACAGGTGTGCTGGGTTGCATGCACCAGTCATGCAGACGTGCAGCCATGCAGTCATACAGTCGTGCAGTTTCTCCTAACAGTTCGTATGCAGACAGCAGCCCCAGACCTGGGCTAGTTGAGCTGGTGCGTGCAGCAGCCCCAGACCTGGGCTAGTTGAGCTGGTGCGTGCAGCAGCCCCAGACCTGGGCTAGTTGAGCTGGTGCGTGCAGCAGCCCCAGACCTGGGCTTGTTGAGCTGGTGCGTGCAGCAGTGCTGTGTCTCCGCTCTCTGACGGTACACCGTTTGTGAACATGCAACACAGGAAGCAAACTTCCTCACCCTGTGAGATCCAACCGCTGGGACTGAAGCGAGGGCTCTGCGGTTGGCTGGGACTGTATCGACGTGCACATCTGTCACGATTTCATCATTCTAAAATGTGATTGGCTGACGGGAAGGAAATAAATCAAGTTTGCATTTGCAGCACTAACGGGAGCTTTTCCAGTGCAAACGTCCTCTGTTTTCATAGAATTAGGCAGCTTCCCTTTGTGGCGTGCGGTTAAGGTCACCAACCTACAGGAAAACACTTTGCCCACTAACTGAAATTCATCAGGGCCAGTGAACACGCTTTCCTTCGTGTCATGGGCGTGTGCACGGTGTTGTGGGTTCTGCATGACATCCTGGGTGCACACGTGTCCACCACCCCACATGGACCTCTCTGTCTGTCTGTCTGCTGTCTGTCAGTCTGTCTGCCTGTCTGCCCACCTGTCCGTCCGTCCGCCCGCCTGTCTGTCTGTCAGTCTGTCTGCCCGTCAGTCTGTCTGTCTGCCTGTCTGTCTGCCTGCCTGTCTGCTGCCTGTCTGTCTGTCTGCCTGTCTGTCTGTCTGCCTGTCTGCTGTCCGCCTCAGACTAAGGCCTCTGATCTCTCCTCTTGCCTTGCAGATGGACGAGGGCCCGCTCTCTGAGCAGACTGTGGCTCAGGTAAGGAGCTCCCCTCCTCACATCACACACCTGCTCAGGATGCACTTCCTGTGGGGAGACCGCGTAATGTCTAGTGCCACCTGAAGATCTGGCCTGAGCTTTGAGTTTAAAAAATCTCAGGGTCTTTTTCCAATTCATTTACCAATTTCAAATTTGACTTTAATGACTTAAATTAAACTTAAACCTAAAGGCCGGGGTGTGATGTTGATGCCATGGGGCATAAGAAGGTGTTCCGAAACATTTTATAACCGTATGAGAATAATCTGTTGCTTTCCTTATCATCGTTGGTATTGTATTTATAACAGGAGACAATTACACCCAATCAAAAATTGTGAAATTGTGCATCACATATCACTAATTTAATCATTGTAATTATCCAGTCAAAAGAAATGGTGAAATTATTAACCCCAAATCATCGCTATAATTTGTATGTATAGTGAGTCGCATGTGAGCCAATAGGATCTTTAACATCGAGCTCGTTCTGTATTAGAAACACTGCTTCTAGGACGGACGACTTTTCTCTCCAGTTGTCTTGTTCCAGGTGCCATCTAGTGGCCAATTAGTGTAAGACAGCTCCGGTAACCACCCCATCCCCATTCTTCACTTTTGTTTCTTATAATAATCATAATTTAGCCAGCATTAATCTCGTTAGTAGCCTCCATAGACCATGACCAGACCAGCAATGTCAGTGGTATTAACGTTAATTATCTCTATCACCTGGTCCTAACCTTCAGCCTTACGATAGTGATGTGGTGAACAGTGCTTTGATACACCTGTTGGCTGTTTGCTGTAGAGTTTGTCCATTCAGTTGAAAGGAAATAAATTATTGTAGAATAATTACAGTTATTTATTTATTATGGCTGTTGTTATTATTTTTATTATTATTATTAGTAACAGTAGTAGCAGCAGCTGTAGTCTCTAGCAATATTATACATCATCATCTGACCAAATAATAAGACCAGAAGATGGCTAATATGATATATGATATATGATATATAATAATTGACTTTAATTTTGACTTGGCAAAGTAGTTCAGTCAGATATTTTACAAAGATGCTGATTATATTGTTTGTGTTTCCTCCAGGTTCTGCAGTCTGCAAAGGAACAGATCAAATGGTCGATAATGAAATAATGAGGTCTGGCACAGGAGAAACGGCCGAACCCAGATCTAGTGGATTGCAGTGTGAATATTTAAATATGTGGAACAGTGTGTACATGTAAGGGACAAGTCTTGTTACAGTTCAACTTTAAAAGCTAGTAAGAAAGCTGTTAGAAGTGTGTAAGCTTTCTGCTATGAAGGTACAATAGTTTATATTTGTATGTATTGAAATATAATCAGAGTAGTCTCCAGAACGTTTTACAGAGGAAGATTTTGTGGAGTACCAGTGTATTTTATTTCCTATAACAGGGTAACAAATATGGCAGGTAATATTTATGCATTCTTTTCCCCTCTTCTATTGCAGTCGTATAAGTCGTACTAGAACACGTTGTTTTTATGAACTTGCAAACGTTTGAAACATTTCCCCTCATTGTTTAAAGAAATTTCTAAGAATGTACTGAATTTTAGATTTTTGTTGGTCAAAAACACTTATTGTATTCTTTGTTTGTTATGGGTTGAGTCCCTGCCCTTAGACCATCAAGTAGCCTTAATAAATGAAAATTGTGTCATCGCACGAGGGAGCGGATATAGCTGAAACTCAACCCATGTGCGTGACAGTTTTATGTGGAAAGCTAAGCTAACCGGACTGGATACGTTGCACTGAATGAGGCTTTTTCCACCAGACTAGTGGCTTTAAGCTGCGAGCTGACGCTGTTTCAGGCAGCTGTGATTGTTAACTGCTGCTGCCACAGGCACAAAATTATTAATTTTAATTTGTGAGCGACACGAAATTGCACGGCTGTAAATAGTAATATTTTACGCTGTTTTCAATGAACACACTAAATTTCATTACATTTTTCCCCAGTGTAAAACTCACAATGTTGCCTGTGATGATTATTCAGGAATTAACAAATACGTTGCGCAAATGGCTCTGTTACCAAAGATCACAAAAGAAGGCTAACACTACATTTTCTCTCTCTAACACACCTATGAGAAGCAATGTCATTTTATGTGTGCTTATTTGAAAAGAAAGATTCTAAAATTATGTATTATTGTTTATTTATTTGTCAGAGCAAAATATGGAATATACGTTAAATATGTATTGTATGTGGATTATAGGGAAATATATATTAAAAATTTATCAAATGAGCGACAAGAACAAATAACAAATACCAACCCCAAGTAGAATTGATAAAACTGTCAAATGTCAACAGGAGAATTTGTTTAACAGGAATATTATTGTAATAATATTGTTCCATTTTTGCATAACCATATTTTTGCTGTTACAATATCAAAGCAATACAAAAGCAACTGATGCAAATTTTACTGTATGTTTATCCTATTTTATTGTACTGATTAAAGGTGTGTGAATATTGCTTTTTATCCTTCTCTTGTTGGCCAAGCATGAGAAAATGTTTTCCTGAACAACAATGCTTTTTGAAATAGACTAATCTTCGTGTCTTCATTTGTGTTTTTGTCTTTTGCTCCAAATGGAAATAACTCAAAGCTCTGTCTCAATACCGTTGCTCATATTTTGCAGTAGTTGCACTTCCTTTTGTAATGAAAAAAGAATAAATAATGTCTTTACAGTTGTGTCTGTTTTGAAAAGGTCTTATTTCTACTACAAACTGTAATCTGTAAACATTTAAACAGGAACCTCAGGATATTTAGTGTACATAATCCAACTTAAACTACATAAGATAATAAGCAAACTACATTTTAGGCATCCTTTGCAGTTCCCAAAAAGCCTTGTCAAACTGTGAAGTTTGCAAAGCAGTGTTGAAGAACTTACAGAACGTACAGAAGATGAAATAATACAAATTTGTTCTATATCAGGGGAGGGCAATTCCAGTCCTGGAGGGCTGGTGTTTTATGCAAGATTTTGTTTCCACCAATCACCCCGGCTAAATGAGCTAACTGGCTGTATAGACCCACACTGGTCTATCTGTATATTAGATCACAGGAGGACATTTTGTGTAGATAGGTACACAATAACAGTTGTTAATGCGTTTATCATGAAATGTAGCGAAAACGTCAGGTGGAGCAAATGTTAGGGCTAATTAAGTAATTAAGGCCAGGAGTTGGCATGGAAACCAGAAACAGACATGGTTCTTGTTGCCCACCGAGCGCCCCCCCCCCCCCCCCCCCTATAATCTGCCTTTAGTCTGAAGTGTTTAAACACCGGCAACAATGCTAAACCTCCTCCGCCTGTGCCTGGATGCCTGAATAAAGCTCTCATATTTATTATTGTTCTTTTTTATAAGCACACCCATTCACTTCTTAGGGTTGGGTTGATGACGCTGGTCAACCTTTTTTTTTTCCTCCTCCATCCCCGTCAACAGGCCTGATTCTGCACCCGTGTGCCCCCTGGGGGCTGTGGTGCGCATTGCAATGTAAAACAAACAATGCAGACTGTCTTCTTCAGGGGGCCTTCTGTCAATTTGAACTTTCATTTCATCATGAATTTATATAATGCAGGAGGATGTGGGGGGGGGGGGGTCGGGGGTGGGACTGAGTAAGTCATAAGGCATTTAGAAGATCCCCCCCCCCACACACACACACACACAATGTATCCATAACTATAACACTGCACTGCCATTATCGCCTTTTGTGTGCTTTTCTTACACAGGTCTTTAAGTACATTTGTTTTTCAGAGACAGTGACTATGAGGCAGTGACTTTCTCGCGTCACTGTGAATCATTTGCTTGTTTGAAATGTCATGAAACCTCTGAATGTGTTTTTTTAGAGTTCAAAATCCTGCAACTGCATTATCAATTATTTTGGAAATGTCTTCTTGAATGGCATCATTTACATTATGTATCACCATTACACAACGCTCTTATTCGGGTTATATCTGGTCATGATGATGAGTTTTGTACTTAAATAGATCAATGTTGCTAAACAGAGGGAGGCTCGTAACAATTCAAAGCCAGGGTGTAATCCATATTTATACAGTCTATGGGTGTAATGTGACTGCTTAACCCGTCCTGCTTTAGCTTCAATCGTGAGCTTTTACTGCCATCTGGTGGCCATGCAGGGGTACTGGGTTGTCCGTCCATGTGACAAAATCTAGCTTTGATCCTTATTGATTGAGATTTTGGCCTAACTGCAATAGAAACGTAACGCAGAATGTGCCGGAATTTTTATTTCAAACTGCTAAAGAATTTCAGCACAGTACCTTTTTCAAAAAATGTTATAATTATACGTTTCTGAACGAGCCTAAACTTTGAAGCTAAAGAGTATTTAGTGAGTAGTCAATTATATTTAAACTGCCAAAGCCTAAATTTTGCTGTATATTGGCTTAGATGAAACAAACCGTTTCACTAATAATAGATTAGTCAACAGATTTTCTTCATCTTCATCTGTCAACATCTGTTTCAAAACATATATATTTCCTCAGATTTTCCTTTTCACAGCTATTTGCTCAATTCCATTTAAGTTTTTTTTAAAAATGAAAAGAATATTTGTTTTAAAGTATAAAACGGTATCTTTAAAAACACAATATACACAATATTATTACATATCTCTACTCTAGCTGGTAGGTAAACTAGCAGCTCAGCTGTCATTTGCAGTGATATACTGGGGAATCTAAGTGGGAGGGAATGCTAGGCACTGATTTAGTGGCCAGATGTAGAGAGACTATTTTTTCATGGGAGTTCGACCAGAACACTGGGGTGAGCAGCCCTGCTCTTTAGAAAAGGGCCAAAGCATCCTTAAAGAGCAGAGACTCAGAGACTCAAAGGATCCTTAAAGAGCAGAGACTCGGGACCTGGGTCTGACGTCTCGTCCAGAGGACAAGGCCCTCTGCACAGCACAGCGCCTGCTTCATCACACAGAGCCTTTAAATTTTTACATTTTTAATATTTTATCCAGAGATAAGGTTCTCCACACCGACCCACCAACACCATGTCTCAGGAGGTCCACAGTCTGAGTCCATTCAGCTTTGCAGACTAAGGGTGCAGGGCTTCTGGACCTTGCTGCTCAAAAATGTGCTTTTAAAAACTGTGTTCATGCTTGGGTCTCCAGCTGATATTGTCTCAAAATAACGCATCAACTCTCATGATGGCTGTCAAACTGCTCTGTGTTTTCTGACAAGGACTACTGGCAGACAGGGGTTCCCCTGGCCTGGTTTATATGTCATTGGCAAATGGCAGCTGATTGCCATTGGCTCAAACGCTTTCCCCTGACCCCATATTATTGGTCAATGGTACGACATTGATGGATGGTCTTTTTAAGGATTGGCTGATCCAAAAACGATGTCATAATGGGTGGACCCTACATTGTTCCTGCTGTGTTTGAGGGGGGTTGGGGGGGTCTGTCAATCACACAAAAAAGCTGGGACAAAAAACGGTTGTTTTAAAGAACAGCTTACTGGTCGGCAACGGCAGCATTTTACAACATACTGACGATATATTCTCAAGTGTTCCCCAGCACATGTACAAGAACAAAAGCGCTTTTGTACGTCGCTTTGAATAAAAGCATCTGCTAAATAAATGTAATATAAAAATGAAGAAATATGCATGATGTCTTTTGAATTTCAGTAACTCTGATTTTGTACTTTCCATTACAGAAACATCAATAAACACTTATATCATCAAAAATTGAAAATAAATTCTCGCATATAACTTTGAACCTATAAGTGAAATTTTAAATGCTTTAAATGGGAATGCAATTTTGAGTGTGACCCGGCTCGGAATAGTTTTTCCCCCATTCTCGAAAATGTTAGCTTCGAACATTGAAGCCTTTCTTTTCCTGTCAACATCCTTAATCTAAGCCCTCAAAACTCCAGAGAGGGGCCAGTTAGCCTAAAATAATCACAGGACGCTCAATAACTCACTCTGGCTCTAAGCTGAACCGTGAGCGCGTGTGTGTCTGGGGCACAGAGACGGTGCTTCACTTCGTCGAACTTGCACAGGGTTTCCCGCTGTTCGCGGCGCTCGGGCACTCCGGAGGAACACGTGACTCTCGGGGGCCTCTTTCACGGCGCGGCGAGCGCACGGCTAATTCAAATAAACACGCATGCCACTCGGATCGCCCGACGTTTTCCCTGTCTAAACATGCCCGCGCAAATAAATGGCGCCGGTTCTTAATCAAATAAACACCGGCGTGAGCTTCTCGCTCTAATACACAGAGCCGTTCCCGTTCAAAAGGGGGAGGCGCGGGGGGGGGACAAAATTACGTTGATTTGAAACGATGTTTCAGACGAATAAACACACCAGGACAGAAAACTAAGATGGAAAGGTTTCAAAGAAATGGCGAGGGCTCCAGAAAGCGGAAAGACGGATGCGGTAATGAGGAAGCCAATCAAGCAAAAGCGAAGCTACAGAGAAATGTGAGCACATAAATAAATAAACACAGAGGGCTGCCAGGGTTTGCTCGAAAAAAAGAAGGATTGTGGGACTTCCTGTGTGTGCAGGCATATATTTCACGAGACTTTCCGTGGCCTCTCAAACAGCCCCAAACATTTCTGTTGTATGTGTGTGTACGTGTGAGAGAGAGACGGAGAGAGAACCACTCATATTTGACTCCTATTTGCACTTTTTCCAGATAAATACTCTGACAAATACGTGACTAAATGTAAATACAGTCAACTCAAACAAACAGAATGTAGTGAAATACAGATTTTTTGCACATTTGATTTTCCCACCACATTTTCCTGACAATGCACGTCATGTGATATGATGTGTTCTGCTGAACTAATTATAGAGGTATGCAAAGCCTTAGTGGAAGAAAACAGCAGGAGCATCTACACAGTAATTGTACAATCACATAAAATGGATCTTTTTGTTTTGTCGACAGAAAAATACTGTCGGTTTGATCAAGTGTAGATGCACTACTTCAAGTGTGCCACTAGATGGTACCAGAGTGCATCATTCAAGTAGGTAGAGTTAGCATGGAGAAATGCTGGAAAGTTCCATTGCGATACTCCGCAGTTCGATACTTACCACCCTTCTGTGTTCCCTGTGCCCACTGGCCTGTCAGTCAGCGTCTCTGAGGAGAGCGTGAGTTTCAGCTGCAGTCTGGGGGCGGGGATTCACGCAGGTGTGGCTGGTATACCTGTGACACCAGAACACATTAGGGCGGGTGGATCTAAAAAAAGAACATTTTTTCCTTGAAACAAGGTGACCTGATATGACCGCAACGTAATTCAGGGCACATTTACCGCAAAATTACCCACAGGGACCATTCCGCAAGTTTAACTATCTGCCCTTATAAACTAGTAAAGTTCTGAAACACATCTGTAGGAATAGAAACAAGAATGTATTCCGTTAATTAATATACAGGCATGATGGTCATAAACAAGATGAAATTGTATTATGCACGCATGACCTTTCCTGGTTCTCTAATAACATGGTCTCATGCAATAGTGTTGCCTTGGCTTCCTGGAAGTAGGCAAACAAGGATACTGAAGTGTGATTGTATTTTTCTCAGGTCAGATTCCTGGAGCAGATGGATGTTTGTGTTTTACTCAGAAGGCTCTTTGTTCTCTTCAGCATTATGTCAGATCGTTTGCGTTTAACTGACCTTTTCCAACTTGGCGGAAAGCATCACTTAAGGAACGCAGCGTGCATATCGGGCAACCTGCGAGTACACAGCGGGGACACTGCCAGTTACATTTTTTGATTTTATGTGTGTGCACTTCACACCAAGGCACGCCAGGGCACTGACCAGTTTTTTTTGTTTGTTTGTTTTTTTTAAACTGCAAAATACAAAATACAAAGGCGGGTTAGTCGATGAAGAGACTCGCTCTACAATACTGCTGCTGCTTCTCCTCTCGCAGAGATTCGGTTTTATTCACCGAACGCTTAGCAAATTAAAAAAACTTAACCGCTCGTGTCCACCCGTTCAGAGCGCAGTTGCCTGCAGCCCACAAACACGCTCATCATGATGTTCGCTCATCAACACGCTACTACCCGGCACTGAAGAGAGCAGGAAGCGCTCACTGGCTGCTCATTCTGACGCAGAAATGATAAAGGAGAAAGTCGAGATACTAAAACTGGCCAACAAGAAGCCACTTTGCCAGAAGCAGACGAACGCAGACATCACAGGACAAACAGAACAGAAGACTGCTGATATCCACGGTCCAGTTTGATTTAGAAGGGAAAGAGGCTGTGAGTTAATAGCCGAGGCAATTTCGTGCTACAGTCTTTAATGAGGAGGAAATCTATATGTTGGGGCAAGTACAGTAAATCAATTTTGAGGCTATACTCAAAATTGGCTACACTGGAGTCTGTCGGTCTTCGCTGCTGAATTATGGCTTATCAGCAGCCCCAGATAATGAGATTGGCAGTTCACCTTTTGTTCCCACAAACTTTATTTTAAAGATTCAATTAATTTAGCCCCTTTCACATTTGACAAGTGGTGCTTTATTGCAGTTTTCATAAATGGCAGGCCTATAATGGTGATTAACACAGAAAAGCTATCAGTACAGGATCAATATTAAGCGCGGGAAGTGCGAGAACAAGCCGCTTTCTGATGACTATCCGCCACTTGCTGCGGTAACGACACTGCAGATCTATAATCTGACGCCTCACTCAAACGTTTTATGCGCGAAATACCTGAGGGATGAAGCCGTTCCAATCGTGTAAAAACTGAGCGCGTGACACGATTGACTGATTTTAAGTAAGTCTTGAGTGGTAAGTGGCGAGGTCACGGACAGCGTTACAGTGGGGTTATTCCACGTGGTTTCTGAACCTTGTATTTAAGATTCGATTTCCCTACAAATGCTCAAGCAGTTGCCCCGACAACAGATTATTAACTAGAGATTACTGCAGTTGTACGAGCTGCAGTCCAAAAAGGCTGTTATTCCCTTACAAGACATAGACATATAATATCTGGATTTGCTCATATTATTCTAAAGCAGGGGTGGGCAGTTCCATTCGTGCAGGGCTGGTGTGTATGTACGTTCTTACACTGGCCAAATTAGCCTATTAGCTGAGCACGCTTACGCTGGCTAAACCTCAGATGAGACCCAAATAAGATGTTTCATGTTGGGACACAGGAACAGTCTTCAGATGTCATTCGGGAACTTATCAAGAAATACAGCCAAAAAAACACTGTGACTGTGCTAATTACACAATTAAGAACAGGAGCATGAAATCCAGAGAGTCCCTCCTTCCTTTTTTATATTTTAGATTTTTTTCTTGCAGTCAGGGGCAGGGAAGGGCATCACAGATGCATATAAAGAGGCTTTGGCTGCTAGAAGCCATAAAAGAGAGAAAACAAACGTTATGAAAGGGGGATACGCAACACCGCTGCACTGAGGCACAGCTCACAGACCGCAGCGCTGAGGCCGAGGGCAGCTGCGATGGCGGACTCTTTTTTGGGAAAACGTTCTCAGGAGCGCCCCCTCAGCGTGCGCGGCCCGCGATGGCGGTCGGGCGCTGCGCTGGGTCATTTCCTCCGCCTGGGAGACCCCGGAGCGGTCCGGGCCTGTCCTGCGCTTAACCCCGTGCTCAAGGCCTCCCGTGGGCTTCTCTCTGATTGGTTGGCGGGTCATGGCCGCCGGCAACTTCCACTGCCCCATTCGTCACTGTCGGGGGCCTTGCTTGGGCCATCATGGCTGACATCATTACTGCATCGCGCAGGAACCCGTCCCGCCTTACACACTTACACACCTAACGACCTTCGGCAGGGTCGGAGGAGAGGGAGAAACACACACACGCTACACACCGCCGGGCTGTATATGACTCGGTTAGTGTCCAAACAAGAAAGCTGCTGCTAGGCTAAACGCTAGGCTAAACGCTAGGCTAAACGCCAGGCTAAATGCCAGGATAAACGCCAGGATAAACGCCAGGATAAACGCCAGGCTAAACGCTAGGCTAAACGCTAGGCTAAACACCAGGCTAAACGCCAGGCTAAACGCTAGGCTAAACGCCAGGCTAAACGCTAGGATAAACGCCAGGCTAAACGCCAGGCTAAACGCTAGGCTAAACGCCAGGCTAAACGCTAGGATAAACGCCAGGCTAAACGCTAGGCTAAATGCCAGGCTAAACATTAGGCTAAATGCCAGGCTAACAGAGGTTAGCTAAGACTTGTGCGCAAGCCATTGAGCGAAGCAACGGTAAAACGAACCGGCATCATCTGGACACAAATATCCCAATGGAGAATAAAAACCTAAATCCAAGGCACTCTTCTGATTGTTTAAGGGTTAAAAGCCTTTGTTAGTATGGCATGTCACTCTAAGACTAATACAAATGCCTGCTGACACACTAAGGCTAACACACTAAGGCGGCAGGGTGTGTCAGGTACCATTCTCAAATTAACTAACCCAAATAGTCATAATCAGCCAAGCAAACAAATGATCATTGAACATGAACACAATTAGCTTAAAAAAACAATAACAGTAAACCATAAAGAACTAATGTTTTAACTGAATAAATAGAGGAAACTGAGGTATATACTGTACTGAAAGAATTCCCAATGCAGAGTTCACCATGCCAATGTGCAGGTGGGTTACCTGTGCTGTTCCCAGTGACACACAATGGCTGCACTGCCGTTTGGCTTTCTACAGTTCCAATGGGCTGCATTACAGCAAATAGCTTATACAGTTATTAGCTAAACAGTAAATCAGTAATACGTTGTCATTCGGAGAATGAGAAAAGGACTAAATATAATTTCAAAGATAAAGCAATTAAAACTATGTGAAATGAGGACGGCCATATGAAGTATCGATTTGCACGAAGCAGCCCGTCACCCTGGGACAGGGAACAGCGCGCATCAGGATGAGTTATGTTCTTCGTTATGAAGAAAATATGCAGCCCACAATGCAGTGCGTGTACTATTGTAAATTCATAAGGCCAGGCAAAACCAAAAAAAAAAGAATAAATCACAGGGGTAGGCTGTGGATTTCAGAGACAGACCGCAGTTCTCCTGAAATATTAGCCTTCGGTCTGTCAGCCAATGTTGTGATGTACCCATGAGTCTCACCGTGTGTGGCAACACACTCTTCTCCTGAACGCAATAGGAGTACACACACACACACATGCACACACGCACGCACGCACACGCACGCACGCGCACGCACGCACGCACACACGCACACACGCGCACTGAAGCTGATGATTACAAAAAAAATGTAAAGAATAAAAAACCTGATTTAAAACATGCTACCTGCATGATATTCTTTTGGCAACAAGATGCTTCAAGAGAACAATCTTCCTATAAACACACACATGCGTGCACACAGACACACACGCACGCACACACACACACACACAGCAGTGCAATAGATTGGCTACAGCTCCCGTAAGCATGCATTCTGTGTACCCCATTGCTGACCTCATGGGTTCATTACTACAGAAATCAGTTACAGCTTTCTCTGAGGTCATGGGGCAAAGGTCAACCCTGTCAGCCCCTTCCTGTCAATTAAAACTCACTCAGGTTCTTAGACCAATTTTTTATGGACCTGTTTTCTGTTGATCTCCAACATGAAAAGAGGTTGCCTCAGTTGTACAAATCATTGTTTTCCAGTCATTACAGACTGGAGGACGTGGTTTCGATTTCACTTCAAAGGTGTAGCATGACGGGCACATGTAACATTATCTATAACTGATAACATATCTTTTTACTTTGACCGCCCCACCCCAACCCACCCCCACCCCCATCCCCTACATCTTTATATGTTGGACATCTGTCTGTTCGGCTTCTGTTGCTCCCAATGGGAACAGCACACACTGACCTGACCTTTGCAAATCGATTTCAGGGTCCAGAATCTAGTAATGCAAGAGCAACAGTTACACGGTTAAGAATATAACATAGTTATACGTGTGATTATTCTAGCGCAGCCAGATTTAAGGCTCGCACAGATGCAAATATTAACCCTCAAAGCACCGAAATGGATAACGTGATGATGAGGATATCACTTTACCCGATTCATTCAGACGATGACCGAAACGGCTAAATGAGTCGCTGAAAGTGAGCTGTTCTGCGCTTGTTACCATGACGGAGTGACTCACGAGAGTCATGTGGTGGGGTTGGGTTTGGGGGTGCGGCGGGGATGGGTTTGGGGGTGCGGCGGGGTTGGGTTTGGGGGTGCGGCGGGGTTTGGTTTGGGGGTGCGGCGGGGTTTGGTTTGGGGGTGCGGCGGGGTTTGGTTTTGGGGTGCGGCCGTTTCCTACAGTCACTTCCCAGCCAGGGCCCTTCCAGGTCACATGGCTCATATTCTGTGAGATGGGTGTATTCATAAAGCTTTATGTCTTGGGCCTGCTCATTTACCAGCAGTTAAAAAAAACTAATAGAGCTCATTCTTGATTTCTTAACATAAGCCAAAATCTGTTAGGGAGTTATCGCCTAACGGGGGATTCCGGACCGAAAACCGCGAGCTCGCGTTTCGGGGGACGCTCACGTGCCCGCTTTGATCGCAGCTTGTGGGAAACTGGCCCAGACCCTGGAGGCCCTGGTAGAGAGGACCCAGCTGTGGTCAGATGGAGCCGACAGGACTCCATCTCCCAGAATGCCCGTCGTGCCAGTCGGAGGCCACGATCTGGCACCAGTGGTGCTGAATGGGCAGTGGGTGGAACAGGATGGCCCCGCCCCAAACAGCCCGCCAGAGCTCCACAAACCCCCCCAGAGGAACGGGCATCCTGGCTTCCAGGAGGTAAGAGGTGAGGCCAGACTGTAGGCATGGAGAGCACCGATAGGGACTCTCAGCGTCCAGCCGGAGAGCAGGGGCTCCAACGGCGATCAGTAAATCAATTAATCAATCAGAATTCATCTGCTGTAACCCACTTCTGCAGTTGAATTGTCACAATGAGTGTAATTAGGTTTGACAGGCTCAGTGGAGACAAAGCCTGGAGTTACGTGATGATTAAGTGCTTTTATTGAACACAACCATCTGGACAGCGCCCTTTCAGAGGCCAGGGTTCGATTCCCGTGTTTCAGAGAGCAGAAACATCAGGCAGGCAGTCCCAAAGAGCCTTTGTGTTTCTGATGCGTGTGCATGAATTTTGAGCTCTATAATAAAACCTGTAGAGCTACACATTATCACAGTCATAACAGTATTGGCCAATAATTGCTACAAATGAACTTATCAGTATTGTGTAAAAATAAACTAGGTTATTAGGTTATTATGGCTGTTACGGTTATGGCTGTTCTGGGCCAATAGGATGCAACATGCGTGTGCCAGAGGTGATGCGTTTGATGCCGCATTCTCAAAAACAAGGCGAATCGTAGTCCTCTGAACCTCTTTTTTATTTATTATTTATTTCTTTATTATTATTTCCATCTCCGGCGCCGTGTACAGCAGGCGGGGGCGGCCCAAACCCGCCCTGCCCACCGAGGAGGTGCAGGCCATCCTGAGTACGCGCCTCCTCGACCGCCACGCCTCCTCACGCGCCGCGCCTCCTCACACGCCGCTCCCACCCGCGCCTCCTCATGCGCCACTCCTCCTCCCGCCTGCGCCTCCTCACGCGTTTCTGCTCAACGCAGCCGAACCCGCAGCCGCCAACGCGTCCCTGTTGTCTCGCTAACTCTGACGCTGAAGCCGTTTCAGTCTCTGTCACTTACAGTTTCCCTCTCTCTGTCGTGAACGCCATTTCACTCGAACATCCCCTCCCCGTCCAATACCGACACTGCCTCGCTTATTTACGTTAATACTGGCTCTGTCTCTGAACACAAGCACTGATCGCCCCTATGAAACTAACACTGCCGTCCTGTTTAACACTAACAGTGCCATTCTAACATTAGCAGTCTTCCTCACTTACACAGTTATGATGCCCCTATTTTTAACCCTAAAGCTGCCTCTTTCCATAAAACTAACGCAGTTTTCCTCTGTAGCGCAGCATTATCTCCTCTGATTGGCTCTACAGGAGCAGCGCAGCAGCATTATCTCCTGTGATTGGCTCTGCAGGAGCAGTGCAGCAGCATTATCTCCTCTGATTGGCTCTGCAGGAGCAGCGCAGCAGCATTATCGCCTCTGATTGGCTCTACAGGAGCAGCGCAGCAGCATTATCTCCTCTGATTCGCTCTGCAGGAGCAGTGCAGCAGCATTATCTCCTCTGATTGGCTCTGCAGGAGCAGCGCAGCAGCATTATCTCCTCTGATTGGCTCTGCAGGAGCAGTGCAGCATTACTTCCCCGGGAAGACGGACGCGGAGATTAAGGGCTACATCCGGCAGAAGCTGCAGAACGAGGCAAAGCGGCTGAGGAAGAGGCCACACCCCCTGGTGAACACGGAGGAGGGCGCGGCGCCCGAGGGGGCGGACGCAGTCACGCACAGGGGCGGAGCATCGCCACGACAACCGGCGCAGACCTTTGGCAGCGGCAGGGCGGCGGCCGCGACCCGCCACGCCCACGCTGTGCGGACCGTCCTGGAGAAACCGTGCAAACGTGAATTCCAGGTGCGTCGCCGCGGGAAACGGACGTGTTTCAGAAACCGGACAGGTGGAGTTTTGTCGGGGCCAAGTTTCTGCTCAGTCTAATGTAGACGATAACATCCCGTCCCCAACCCGTAACCCTGCCCTGCTTATTTGAAGGGTTGTCTTTGAGTGAGGAGTGAACTTGTCTATTTCGTGTGAAACCAGAGGAAAGGGTGTGTGTGAGAGATGATGTGTGTTAGTAGCGCAGTGATGGGGCTGGTGGTTAAGCTGTTTTCAGTGTAGCTCATTAGTTCTTATGCCCTCGTGGTCCTCATGAACTAAACTAGCTTTCGTTCCTTTTTTGTACTGAATCATGTTCTGACTAATTAAAATGGTGGTTTGGTTTTCACAAGTGCAGTTTTCCGCTGCCCAGCCCAGCACGTCCTTTCTTTCTCATCCTTCCGTGGCACTGAGATTGCTCTTAGCCGTTGAAAGTAAAAAGAGTTTCTCTGATCTTCGCTCTTGAGGGATGACTTCTTTATGTTTTACTTCTCCTTGGGGTTCCCCCTGCAGCAATCCGCCTCGTTCTCACACCTGAGTCAGCAGAACCCCCCCCCCCCCGCACTGCGTCCCTGCACCCCTTTACAACTCCACCGAATATTTCAGCAAACGCCTCATCATCTCATTCACAGAGTGAGTGTCCTGCCTCCGCTCGCTGTGGACTGATGTGCACTCTGGTGCCAAAGAACCCCCAGATCCCACAGCCGCAGGGCTGGCTGTTTGAGCGGCAGGACGGGCGTGTCTGGAGGGGCTGGCTGTTTGAGTGGCAGGTTTGAATGGAGGACGGGCGTGTCTGGAGGGGCTGGCTGTTTGAGTGGCAGGTTTGAATGGAGGACGGGCGTGTCTGGAGGGGCTGGCTGTTTGAGTGGCAGGACGGGCGTGTCTGGAGGGGCTGGCTGTTTGAGTGGCAGGACGGGCGTGTCTGGAGGGGCTGGCTGTTTGAGTGGCAGGTTTGAATGGAGGACGGGCGTGTCTGGAGGGCCTGACTGTTTGAGTGGCAGGACGGGCGTGTCTGGAGGGGCTGGCTGTTTGAGTGGCAGGTTTGAATGGAGGACGGGCGTGTCTGGAGGGGCTGGCTGTTTGAGTGGCAGGACGGGCGTGTCTGGATGCGGTGGATCTGACGGCGGGCTTGGCGGAGTTCGGTCTGGGCTGAGGTCTGCGTGTGCTGAGACCGTCTCCGACGCCGTGGGTCTGTGCTCCTGTCCCAGAGCTCACTAGGAGCCTGTGACTGTGTGGGGGGGGGGGCGGGGGTGGCTGTTTCAGGGAGCCCCCCCCCCCCTCCCCGACTCTGCGCCCGGCCCTTTGTTTACACCCCTCTTTCCTCCGCATGCCACGGCTCAAACTGAGCATGAGGACAGTGACTCCGCCCCCTTACCCCCCCTCCCCCTGACCTTTGACCCTGCTGGAATTTCAGCGGTAATTCTCACATCTCAACTTAATTGCTCCCACAATTCCCCTCTGCCTCCGGAGGGCAGCCGCCCGGAACGAAGCTAATTACATTTCATTTTTTGTTACATTATTTCAGTTGTGTGTGACTCGTGAAGCGTCCGTCCCTCGCTTTGGTGAAGGAGTAATGGCGGTCGTTTGTAAACGGTGTGGGCTGTCACGTGCGACGCGCACAGCTCGCCTTCTAAAAGCGCAGGTTCTGGGAGTCCGTGCGTCTTTATAACGATTCTTCAGAAGCTCTCATCAACTGCCTGAAATGGTTTGCTGTGCAATTTCAATACACATGAAATACACTGAAGTTCACACACTGATAGAAAGCAGAGGGAGTGCACTGGACCAGCCCCTCACAGACCTCACTGCAAGAGCACCTCACCATCTCAACACAACCTGACTGTGCACAACCAATCAGTGCACAACCAATCAGTTTGAAACCAATCAGTGACCAGAAAAGCGTCAGTGAAATCCCCGCCAAGCAGCAGCTCACAGGCTGGTCTCTCACTCATCCTCCAAAAGTATGTACTGATTATATGTATGTAATTATATACTACAAAAAACATACACTACTGAACAGATACTACTGCTGAAACCCAATCCATGTACTGGGGCTCTTCAGAAAGAGGGATTTACTCGTAAAATCTGGTTTTTGTTTTACCCCATTCTAATGATCAAGGTCTTGTTTGGAGACAGTGATTGGTTTATTAGTTGAATCAGGCGTGCTGGGCGAAAACAGAAACCTGAACTCACACCGACCCTTTTTGGATAAGACTGGACCCCCCTGCACCAGATTCTTTCATCCAGAACAGTGTCTGTGCTCCACACAGAGAGACCCAGGAGAGGCCTGGAGACAGGGATGGGACCGCTCTCGCAAGGCCATATCATGCGCTGCAATCCTGTCCATTTCTTCCCAGTAGTGAAATATAATTTAATTTCTTACGGATTTAATATCGGCTTATTGGATAGAAGCGATATAACTTGGTAATACAGCGAGCAACCCGCAGATTTATTAATAAAAAGTAGACATTTCGCAATAAGCTCCTCACCATGACCATGTGACAGAGAGCATGCTGGGATATCGGCCCTGTAGCACTCATACGTGTAACTCTGGAGTGCAGGACCTTGTTTTACTCTTCTGTCTCTGCTGAGCGTCTGTACCTCAGTGCACAGGGTACACGCTCTCAGTGCTCAGGGTACAGGCTCTCAGTGCGCAGGGTACAGGCTCTCAGTGCGCAGGGTACAGGCTCTCAGTGCGCAGGGTACAGGCTCTCAGTGCGCAGGGTACAGGCTGTCAGTGCGCAGGGTACAGGCTCTCAGTGCGCAGGGTACAGGCTGTCAGTGCGCAGGCTCTCAGTGCACAGGGTACACGCTCTCAGTGCACAGGGTACAGGCTCTCAGTGCGCAGGGTACAGGCTGTCAGTGCGCAGGGTACAGGCTCTCAGTGCGCAGGGTACAGGCTCTCAGTGCGCAGGGTACACGCTCTCAGTGCACAGGGTACACGCTCTCAGTGCACAGGGTACAGGCTCTCAGTGCGCAGGGTACAGGCTGTCAGTGCGCAGGGTACACGCTCTCAGTGCGCAGGGTACAGGCTCTCAGTGCGCAGGGTACAGGCTCTCAGTGCGCAGGGTACAGGCTCTCAGTGCGCAGGGTACAGGCTCTTAGTGCTCAGGGTACAGGCTCTCAGTGCGCAGGGTACAGGCTCTCAGTGCGCAGGGTACAGGCTCTCAGTGCGCAGGGTACAGGCTCTCAGTGCGCAGGGTACAGGCTCTCAGTGCGCAGGCTCTCAGTGTGCAGGGTACAGGCTCTCAGTGCGCAGGGTACAGGCTCTCAGTGCGCAGGGTACAGGCTCTCAGTGCGCAGGCTCTCAGTGCACAGGGTACAGGCTCTCAGTTCATTAATAGACCCGCAGTAGTGGGGGGCTGTTGTCGTGGTGACCTGCTGTGTGTTGTATTGTGTGAGCGGCAGCAGTTTGTCCCCCAGCGTGGGGCAGCAGCTGCTGGGGATGACGGCGGTTCATCATTCGGGTGCAGCGGCGCAGTCAGACTCCACACGAGAGCGAGGCGAGCACTTAAAGGGCCGGCAGGGAAACGGCGGCCATGTTTGGTCAGCAGTCATTTTTCTGCCCTGATTAGAGGTCGACCTGTAATAGGAGAGGAAAGCAAACACTGAGGCAAAGCTTTTATTTATGTGTGTGTGTGTGTGTGTGTTAGGGCGCGTGTGTGTTTGTGTGTGTGTGTGTGTGTGTGTGTGTCTCCTAGTGTGTGTCTGTGTGTGAGAGAGTGTGTATCTGTGTGTGTGTGAGTGTATGTGTATCTGTGAGTCCGTGTGTGTGTGTGTGTCTGTGTGAGTGTGTGTGTGTCTCTGAGTGTGTGTGAGTCCGTGAGTGTGTGAGTGTGTGTGTGTGTGTGTTAGTGTGTGTGTCTCTGAGTGTGTGTGTGTTTGTGTGTGTCTCTGAGTGTGTGTGTGTTTGTGTGTGTGTCTCTGAGTGTGTGTGTGTGTGTATGTGTGAGTGTGTGTGTGTCTCTGAGTGTGTGTGTGTTTGTGTGTGTTAGTGTAGGGGATATAGCCCTCTCTAGGGGCAGCCGGTGAGGGTGATGTAACCCTGGTAACCCTGGTAACCCTGCCCGTATGCTGGCGGTGTTGCTAACGGAGATGACTGACAGCCGCGCTCTGACAGCAGGGGCTCAGGTCCGGTTGCCTTGGCAACGCCCAGGCCCCTGCAGCCTGAGCTGCGTTGGGCTCGTGCAGCCAAACACCTGCCCAACGTGGCCCCGTGGGGAGCCCAGGCTGAGCAGATGAGGGCCTTTTAAAATTGAGCAGGGACAGGAGGGGGGGGGGGCATATTGGACCAGCTGCCCAATGAGGGGACGGGAATTTATTCATTATCAGGAGGAAGAGGCTGTTCCACGGGGTGATCTGATTCGTTTCAGACCCCCAGCTTGTCAGTCTGTTTTTGTGGTCGGACAGGGAGACAAAGCGCGGGGGGGGGGGGGGGGGGGCCTTCAATGGGAGATCCTCCGGCTGCTTTTCATTTAGCCCCCGCCTGTCAGCTCTGATCGATAGCTCAGACAGTGATTGGACAGATTCTCTGCCTATCGCAAACATTATCTGACAGATGATGAGAGACAGAGAGAGAGAGAGAGAGAGGGAGGGACAGAGAGAGAGAGAGAGAGAGGGACAGAGAGAGAGAGAGGGACACAGAGAGAGAGAGAGAGAGGGAGGGACAGAGAGAGAGAGAGGGAGGGACAGAGAGAGAGAGAAAGAGGAAAATCCAGTTTGCATTAAAGGACGAGTGCACCCATTCCAGCCCTGCACACGTGTGGTGCTGCATGAGCCGCCTTTTACACAGTTACCGGGGTTACACGGTGTGACTGTACGGACACAGAGGCACAGGAGAGCAGTCTGGGGAGGTTAAGGAGTACAGTGGCTTCTATTACATTACTCAGTTTGGGGTGAGAGCACAGATGAAGTGGGGGGGCTGTTGATTTTGGTACTGCACCCCCCCCCCCCCCCCATCCCCTCAGCCCCGCCCCCGCCCCCTGCTTCCTCGCTCAGCGGGGCAAATGTATCAGCAAATTGAATCGGTTATGCTCCGCAAATCAAATTTACAAGGGGAGGGGCCGCTATTACCAGACTATAAGGGCCTCAGCGTTGTCTATTTTGGGTGAAAAATTGATTTCTTTGGCCACCATCATCTCAGCTTTCTCTCTCTCTCTCCCCTCCCTCCCTCCTCTCTCTCTTTCTCTTCAACCACCCCTGACTCCATTCTCGTAATAGAAATGCAAACGCAATTTCACAATACCAGCGTTTCATTAGCACGATGCGCTAGCAGCAACATGCATAAACAGCGCTTCATATACAGCGTTTCATTAGCACGATGTGCTAGCAGCTACATGCATAAACAGCGCTTCATATACAGCGTTTCATTAGCACGATGTGCTAGCAGCTACATGCATGAACAGCGCTTCATATACAGCGTTTCATTAGCACGATGCGCTAGCAGCTACATGCATGCACAGCGCTTCATATACAGCGTTTCATTAGCACGATGCGCTAGCAGCTACATGCATGCACAGCGCTTCATATACAGCGTTTTATTAGCACGATGCGCTAGCAGCTACATGCATGAACAGCGCTTCCTATACAGCGTTTCATTAGCACGATGCGCTAGCAGCTACATGCATGAACAGCGTTTCATTAGCACGATGCGCTAGCAGCAACATGCACGGCAGCGTGACAAAGCAGGACCACGGCTAGTGTGGAGCCAAATAATGCCGCAGCAGAACTGGGTAACAAGTAGTCTGAATAATAAATGGCATATGTGAAATAGACATCTCGTGTAAATGATAAATATGATCATCATATAAATTTTCTGTATTTTTAGCTCTCCTGTTTTCCATTATACAAAGTCAGGCCAGCATATCAAGACAAAGCAAGAATTCTCTCTATATATATATATTGCTCTCTCTCTCTCTCTCTCACTCACTCACTCTTTGTCCTCTTCAGTTCAGTTTCAGTGAGCTTTATTAGCATGGCAAACATACATTTGTGTTGCCACATGCTGTACAGAAAAACAAAAGCACAATACAATATTACACAATTAAACAATATATCATACAATGTATGCAATATATTAAACATATAACCATTTATACTAAGAATGGTGTCTGTATTTCTGTGTCCCTCTCCCCCCTTCTCTCTCTTCCTCCCACCCTTCTATCTCTCCTACTAACCCTCAATCTCTCTTGGTCCCTCCATCCCCCCTTTCTCTGTCTCTCTCCCTCCCTTCCTCCCCCTCTCTCTCTCCCCACTCTGTCCCTCCCTCAGTCTCTCTCTCTCTCCCCACTCTCTGTCCCTCCCTCTCCGTCTCTCTCCCTCTCTCTCTCTCTCCCCACTCTCTGTCCCTCCCTCAGTCTCTCTCCCTCTCTCTCTCTCTCTCCCCACTCTCTGTCCCTCCCTCAGTCTCTCTCCCTCTCTCTCTCTCTCTCTCCCCACTCTCTGTCCCTCCCTCAGTCTCTCTCCCTCTCTCCCTCTCTCTCTCTCTGTCCCTCCCTCAGTCTCTCTCCCTCTCTCTCTCTCCCCACTCTCTGTCCCTCCCTCAGTCTCTCTCCCTCTCTCTCTCTCTCCCCACTCTCTGTCCCTCCCTCAGTCTCTCTCCCTCTCCGTCTCTCTCCCTCTCCCTCTCTCTCTCTCTCCCCACTCTCTCTCCCTCTCTCTCTCATAATTGCCCAACAGTAGCCCCAGGCGAGGTGCCCTCCTGCCCCCGATACCCCTGCTGGGGCGGGACAGGGTCAGTGCGGCAGGCCGGAGGAGTGTGCTCCTGCCCCAGCCCCCTCCTCCTCGGGCACAAAGGCGCTTTTCTTCCCTCCTCGGGGGGTCCTCGGGGGGGCCCAGAATGGTCGGTGCCCCCCCGTGGTGTAATTAAGCGGGCCCTGAGTGAGATTGATGGGGGTCAGCACCCCCCCCCCTTCATCCTGAGGGCAACCCTGTGGGACCCAAATACAGCTGGACGTCTCCAGCTGCACCCCGCAACACTCTCTCCTTTATCTCCCCCTTTCTTCCCTCCTTTCTTGCCGTTCTCTCACACAGAGGGTCTTGCTTTTTTCGCCCTGTAAGTCCAAACTGACGATGTCCAGGCTGAGCGCCTGCAAGCTGAAACAAACGGAGAAAATGACTGAAGGAGAGAGAGAGAGAGAGGGAGGCAGAGAGAGAGGTAGAGAGAGAGAGAGCAGGATGGGGAGGCATGCTGGGAAGGCCATGCAGAGCCCTGTATACAGCGCCTGGCCTGGCGCTCACTCCCTGGCTGGAGCAGTGATTTACAGCAGTGTATCAGTGACCAGTGAGGCCTCTCATAAGGCATGTTTCTGTGTGTGGCTTTAAGTAGCATTTCTGTATGAACCCATCATTGTTCAAACCATATCACTGCATGTCTGGCATTTCATGGTAAACACATGATATACAAAATTTAAGTAATTTAAATATGACCTAAAAGCCTAACCCAAAAACAAAAGATTATGTCCCTTGCCTTAGCATTCCTGTTATATTATAGTGCCCAGCTACCTCAGTAACATCTCAAAAGATCAGAAAAAGAGGGCAGCACAATAAAATATATCTGGATATGTACAAAATAAGGCATCATAGTGGTTTAATTTTTAAAACTGCAGAGATGTATATTATGTTCTGTGTACCTTCAGATTTTTTAAAAAATTATTTATTTTTTGTAAAGCAAGATTCACAAGTGAGTTTCAGCTGACAGTGTGCAGATTGGCCACCTTCTGAAGTGACCAATGAACTACCTCAACTACTGATAATATAGATGCTGCCTGTGTGTTGGATTTGATTCATAGTGATTAATGTCATCTCAGTAAGGAACGATGCAGGAAAACGATTTCTGCTCTGTAAGCTGAATGAGATACTCCAGCAGTGAGGACATCTCTTACAGCTGCGCTGTGGCTGCTTGGGCAGTGAGGGCATCTCTTACAGCTGCGCTGTGGCTGCTTGGGCAGTGAGGGCATCTCTTACAGCTGCCGTGTGGCTGCTTGGGCAGTGAGGGCATCTCTTACAGCTGCCGTGTGGCTGCTTGGGCAGTGAGGGCATCTCTTAAAGCTGCCGTGTGGCTGCTTGGGCAGTGAGGGCATCTCTTAAAGCTGCCGTGTGGCTGCTTGGGCAGTGAGGGCATCTCTTACAGCTGCCGTGTGGCTGCTTGGGCAGTGAGGGCATCTCTTAAAGCTGCGCTGTGGCTGCTTGGGCAGTGAGGGCATCTCTTAAAGCTGCGCTGTGGCTGCTTGGGCAGTGAGGGCATCTCTTAAAGCTGCCGTGTGGCTGCTTGGGCAGTGAGGGCATCTCTTAAAGCTGCGCTGTGGCTGCTTGGGCAGTGAGGGCATCTCTTAAAGCTGCCGTGTGGCTGCTTGGGCAGTGAGGGCATCTCTTAAAGCTGCGCTGTGGCTGCTTGGGCAGTGAGGGCATCTCTTAAAGCTGCGCTGTGGCTGCTTGGGCAGTGAGGGCATCTCTTAAAGCTGCCGTGTGGCTGCTTGGGCAGTGAGGGCATCTCTTAAAGCTGCCGTGTGGCTGCTTGGGACAGAAGCGTTTTAATTGATGCCGTCACTCAGGTGGGATGACCTGGAAAGTATGTGCTCCAGCGCTGAAGTATGGAAAGTATGTGCTCCAGCGCTGAAGTATGGAAAGTATGTGCTCCAGCGCTGAAGTATGGAAAGTATGTGCTCCAGCGCTGAAGTATGGAAAGTATGTGCTCCAGCGCTGAAGTATGGAAAGTATGTGCTCCAGTGCTGAAGTATGGAAAGTATGTGCTCCAGCGCTGAAGTATGGAAATTCAGGCCATGCGTTTAGGATACCTGGGCCCTCAATTCCTGTGGTAATTTACCCAGGTAACAGAGCACTACCTGTTACTGCATTAAAGATGACAGAAGAAAAGCAGTAAGAAAAGCACTAAACAGAAGAACAGTTTGGATGATCAGAGAATGTTTGCTGAGCGCTCCAGAACGATGCGTAATGATCAGCAAGCTGTCGATATCGCCTCTGCAAAGGTCAGAGTAAAAATGATTGATTGCGAGGTTAAGTGTTGTTTGAGGGGATGGCAGTGGTGAGTGGGGGGTGTCACATTTGGAATCGGACGATGGCGGGGGGTGGGGGCATAGCGTGCTGGCGGGGGGCGGGGCATGGCGGGGGGCGGGGCATATCGTGCTGGTGGGGGGCAGGGCATAGCATGCCTAGCATATTTTTTCTACAAAGATTAACTGTTAATAAGTGAACAAGGTCATCTGTGTTGTTCCTATTAATAAGCATATGCATGGATGTGTATCACTATGAATGTGGAGGCAGTTATGAATGCTCGTTAGTGAAATGTTTGTTTGTGTTCATTGGTGTATTTGTTTGTGTTCATTGGTGTATTTGTTTGTGTTCATTGGTGTATTTGTTTGTGTTCATTGGTGTACTTGTTTGTGTTCATTGGTGTATTTGTTTGTGTTCATTGGTGTACTTGTTTGTGTTCATTGGTGTGTTTGTGTTCACTGGTGTATTTGTTTGTGTTCACTGGTGTACTTGTTTGTGTTCATTGGTGTACTTGTTTGTGTTCATTGGTGTGTTTGTGTTCACTGGTGTATTTGTTTGTGTTCACTGGTGTACTTGTTTGTGTTCATTGGTGTGTTTGTGTTCATTGGTGTACTTGTTTGTGTTCATTGGTGTATTTGTTTGTGTTCATTGGTGTACTTGTTTGTGTTCATTGGTGTATTTGTTTGTGTTCATTGGTGTACTTGTTTGTGTTCATTGGTGTGTTTGTGTTCACTGGTGTATTTGTTTGTGTTCACTGGTGTACTTGTTTGTGTTCATTGGTGTGTTTGTGTTCATTGGTGTACTTGTTTGTGTTCATTGGTGTATTTGTTTGTGTTCATTGGTGTATTTGTTTGTGTTCATTGGTGTACTTGTTTGTGTTCATTGGTGTGTTTGTTTGCTGGAAATGAAGCAGCAGCAGTTCTCTTTCCGATGGAGCGCAGTACTTAACACACTTCAGATGCTTTGGTCTCCACTGTGTCACTGGCAGTGAGCGCTCAGCTCTTCTGCTCCTTGTCCTCCTTTCCTCTGAAGTATTCTCTGAAGTGCACTCCAAAGACCTGAGGCTGTATTGCTTGCAAATGAATGCAGAAATATTTCCGCTGAACTGCTTTGAACTACAATTTTTTTTGTGCTCCCATCTCAAGCTGATTGCAAGAGCAGGGTAGTGCTCCGCACAGCTACAGAAATATATTTTTAAAAATAATTTCCCCACCATATTGCTTCATATCTTTTGCAATGAGATGACAAATTCAGTTCAGTTCAACTTTATTGTCATTGTACAAAGGTAGTCTCATAGCAAAAGATTTGTAGCAATGTGTTGCATTCATAAAAGTACACTTTTGCCATATAATATGAAGTGCAAGTGCATAAAAGAGTGATTTTTAGGGTCATTTCAGGGGAAAATATCACACACAAGAGCCATAAAATACTGGGATCATGAAATTAAGCAAACATTCAGAATGAATGATAAGAATATACTAATGCTTTACTGAGGTAGTATGTTAGTCCCCCGTGCTGGATGCGCCCATCCTGTGACGAGAGAGTGAATCTTTATGAGCTCTGTCACGATAGGAGCAATCATATGCTGTCGATCACTGACTTGAAGAACCAATTAAATCTTTTCTTTCCTGCAAAAAAAACACTACGCTTGGGTTGGTGACTGAACATGTTCACTCCACCCATTGTGGAGCCCCTCCCCTCTCCTCCCCAAACCCCCCCCAGTCTCCATAGTGGAGTGGCCAGGAGCAATAAAATACCATCGAAATGCAGAATGAAAGCTGCTGAGTTGTTCGGCGTGTCGCTGCCTCTCCCGGAGGTTTGAGAGATGCGCTCGTTTAGCCACACGCCGACATTTCAGTGCATTTTCCCAGCCTGCCTGGAGCACAAGGGCGGGAGGCTTTGATTGATCGAGCCCAATTTCCTCTGTTCCTCTGATCATAGAGTAACTGATCATACTTCATCTGAATAGAGTAACTGATCATACTTCATCTGAATAGAGTAACTGATCATACTTCATCTGAATAGAGTAACTGATCATACTTCATCTGAATGTCATCCACAGTTGGGTCACAATTTTACATTTTGTACATTTTACCTTTTTGAGAGTAGGTTTTTTGGATTTTTTTTTTCAAAATTCTGAGCCAGTGTTCTAGAACTCCACTGCCCTCAGTCACCAGTAGTGATTGTGACATCAGCATTAGAATGTGCAGTTAAGAACATTCCAATCACAGACTTGTGATCTTACACCTTGAAGGGCTAAGAAAGAATTATTCAGTTAGGTGAGGTTATTCGAATGATGCAACTCTGATCACGGCTCACAAAAGCATATTCCACTCTGACAGAATATGGCCTATTGTGATTCAAACCTTATGTATAAACACATTTATAACACTTTTGGCCGGGGGTGTATAGCCTGTGGTATCATATGGACGGTGCATTTTTCGATGGCGTTTCCCTTTAAGTGATAAAGTGCGATCGCGAGCTCAGGTGTGAAGTGAGATCCTCTGTTCCTGGCGGAGTCGTTTGCGCTCCGCTCATTTCGCGCTTTAATTATCGCAGCAGGGAGGCGGGCGCTGATTGGCGAGGGGTTGCCGAGCGACCGGGGCGGCCTGAGAAACGCGCGCGGCGGAGGGCCGACCTCATCAGCGCGGAGGGGCCCCGGTGCAGCCGCGCGGGCCGCTCCGCTGGTTACGGCTCTCCCGCGCCCCGCTTTAACTCCCAGAATGCCTCTCTGCATCTGGCGACTTAATCATCCCCCGTGCTGTTGCCTGGCTGCGCAGTCCCTCACGTTCCCTCCCCGCCTTCGTCCCCCTAGTTGTCAATTTTAAAAAATAACTTATTTCTGAAAAGAAGAGTTATCAGTAGACCGTTCTGGATAAACAAATGCTGAAAAATGCATGATAAAAAAATACATATATTTGTGTATTTTGCAGATATGAATCAGTTTTAATGTGGAGAAATTTCTTGATGAACTGCAGTAAAACGGCAAGGCCTGTTTCCGAAGGAAGTCCCCAGGCTGCTGTAGTACCAGCAGTGCAGTGATAAATAATATATGTAGCCTACATTCTGAAATAAGCTTAATTCAGGAAATGATGAATTAAACATGACCATGAGCTCAGGGGAACCCGTCTCATTAGTTCTGCTCGTGTTTGATTTGTTAAGGGTCAGTGGAGTCTGTCCAGGGCCTGTGTGTGTATACTGTATCACACACTGTGAAACACATTATCACTGCATCATCACGGTTATTCATCGCACCTCTTACTTTCCATCATGAAACTGGTGTGTGTGTAGTCCTGTTAGCCTGAGCGCTGGGCACTCTGTGGGAGGAACTGAAGCTGTTTTGATCATGGCTTTTCCTGAACCCGACTCAGAGATTCAGCAGCATGCACCTCTGTCCTATGAAAGGACACATTGAGTTTAGAAACCAGACTTTTACTGATGTTATACAAGCGTACAGCTAGCGTGAACACACATCTACTGAGATCACATCTGAAGAGACGCTCATGTTCACAAATTCACTGTTATTGGAGGCTTGTATACTTTTTTTTTTTTGCCAAACCAACTGTTGTAAATATCAGACCGAATGCTTTACTGAATATTAAGGTGTGAAGAAAAGAGCAGAATCTGCTTCATGGCCTTTAAACCTTTGAAGACTAGGAATGTTTGTTTTAAAAAATTCTACATTGGTGTTCTAGAACTCCATTGCATTCAATTACCAGCAGTGATTGTGACATCAGCACTGGAATGTTCAGTTAAGAACATTCTAAGCACATATTTGTGATCTCACGCCTTAAAGGGTAATGATAAGTAGAAAGGGGGGTTGGGGGGGGGGGGCTGTGTGTCTTGTACCTGGCACACGCACGTGCAGCGCTTGGCACGCAGATAATGCCGGTCCAAAGCCTGCAGTTAATCACTCCTAAAAGGAGGGATGGATGCTGCTCTGTGGCCTGCTTTGTTTTGCTGCAAATTAGACACCAATTTGCATAGAACCTTTACTCATCCTCATCGCCATGGAGACAGTTTGTCCTTTTCGGGAGCAGTGGAGCGCGGCCCCCAGCCGCGTTTGACTAATTAATTTCTGCGGCAGTGCTCTCAGGACGCTGGCGGTAATTGATAGCTGACGTGGTAAATAGCGCAGAACTTTCTAAAGCAGAAGTAGCAGCGGTATCTGACTGCAGTCATAATGGAGAAATATGATGGGGAGAGGGAGTGGGAGAGAGAGAGAGAGGGTGGGGGGGAGGGCGAGGGAGAGAGGGTGCGAGGGAGAGAGAGCGAGAGAGAGGGTGTGAGGGAGAGAGAGTGGGAGAAGGAGATGGCGAGTGAGGGAAAGGGAGAGGGAGGGAGAGAGGGTGCGAGGGAGACACTCACACACACACACACTCACTCATAGACACTCACACACACTCAGAAGCTACGTAGCGTTTCTGTGGTGTGTTCACACCCCTGCTTCCTGCTTCCTGCATGGACTCTTCATCCTTACTGCAGACACCCTGAGTCTCTGCAAGTCAGGCTCACACACAGACATTAAAAAGAGGAACTTCAGTGCAGCAGGTAAACAGCTCAGCAGTGCAGCACCTCCTCCCAGTGTTCTGCTCCTCCTTCAGTCCTCTGTGGGAGATCCTGTTGGTGGGAGAATAACACACAGAGCCGTCACCGTGCACATATACTGAGTACAGCGCACGTGCTCAGCTCTGTGTGCCTAACACTGAAAACCCCACCTCCACATCCACTGCTACCTCTACCTCTGTCTCCACCTCCACCTTTACCTCTGCCTTTTTCTGTGCCTCCACCATTGTTGAAAGCAGAAGCGTTCTGATTTGCTGGCTGCTTATGAATATTCATGAGGGGGCGTGGTCGAAGGCGGAGCACTTGCTGCTGGGGCAGCGCTGGAAAGCTGTGCCAGAGGAGAGCGGAGGCCAGAGGGAGCACCCAGCTTAAGTGGCGGGATGGAGAAGGGAATTTCTGAGAAAACTGGCTGGGATGAGCAGGATTAGTGGGAAGTGCGGGATGCACTGGGCCCTGAAGGACCAGGTAGTTGAGGTGAGGCGGGAGAGCGAGAGCGGACCCTGGGGTCATGCTGTGACATGCCCGATTCCTCCTTCCTCATCTAACACTCTGCCTCGATTCCTCTGTCCTCGTCTAACACGCTGCCTCGATTCCTCTGTCCTCGTCTAACACTCTGCCTCGATTCCTCTGTCCTCGTCTAACACACTGCTTTGTGGGATGGGAATCAACCCCCTAACTCCGACCCTCGACCCCTTTCTGAGGGAAACCCAGCTCAGCTCAGACACGCTGCTGACTGACAGAAGCCCTGGAAACTGTTACTACTTTACAAACCTTCATGTGTTTTAAAGGTGGGACTGCCCTCTTTACCCAGACGGGGGCTCGGGGGGGGGGGGTGATTAATAGCCGCTATCACTCAATGTCCTAATGTTCTCAGAAGCAGCTCGGCCCCCCCCTCCCCCCGCCCAATAACGAGCAGCGGGAATAATGAGAGGTGTCACTCCGCTCTTCATCCTGATGGAGAGTCATTACAGGAGTCAGCAGCGGGGCCACAGCACCATGAATCAAGAGCGCTCTGCTATGAAATTAAAATCAGAGCGGGCCGCTGCCTCTCTCTCTCTTTCCCTCCCTCCTTCCCTCCCTCTCCCTCTCTCTCCCTCCCCCTCCCTCTCTCTCCCTCCCCCTCTCTCTCTCTCCCCCCCCTCTCTCTCTCTCCCGCCCTCTACCTCACACTCCCCCGATCCCTCCCTCCTTCTCCCCGCTGCCTCTCTCTCTCCCTCCCCCTCTCTCTCTCTCCCGCTCTCTACCTCACACTCCCCCGCTCCCTCCCTCACCCTCCCTCCCTTGCTCGCCCCGTTGCCTCTCTCTCTCCCCCCCCTCTCTCTCTCTCCCTCACTCTCCCTCCCTCTACCTCACACTCCCCCGGTCCCTCCCTCCTTCTCCCCGCTGCCTCTCTCTCTCCTTCCCACCCTCCCTCGCTCGCCCCGCTGCCTCTCTCTCTCACTCCCACCCTCCCTCCCTCGCTCGCCCCGCTGCCTCTCTCTCCCTCCCTCCCTCCCTCACTCTCCCTCCCACTCTTCCATCTCTACCTCACACTCCCTCGCTCGCCCTGCTCCCTCCCTCTCCCACGCTCCTTCCCTCACTCTCCCTCCCTCTACCTCACACTCCCTCCCTCTTTCGCCCCGCTCCCTCCCTCTCCCCGCTCCCTCCCTCCCTCACCCTCCCTCCCTCGCTCGCCCTGCTCACTCTCCCTCCCTCCCTCGCTTGCTCGCTCTCCCTCACCTGGCCCGCTCACTCTCCCCCGCTCACCCCCTGTTTCCTGCATCTCTCCCTCTCTCCCTCCCTCTATCTCTCTCTCTCTCTCTCTGTCCTCATTATTCCCTTTCTCCCAGGAGGTGAGCAGAAGGAGAAGGTAAATTTCGAATCTGTTTGGAGAAAAAGAGAAGGAAAAAAACGTGCAGTATTGAACTTCAAAACCCCAAGTTACCGTTTCAACATTTTCCTTTTCTATTTCCCTTCATCTTTTGGCTTCTCTCACAAAGCGTGTCTGCTGTCCGTTACAGCAGCACAGACCTTCAGCAGCACAGACCGTCAGCAGCACAGACCTTCAGCAGCACAGACCTTCAGCACCACAGACCTTCAGCAGCACAGACCTTCAGCACCACAGACCGTCAGCAGCACAGACCTTCAGCACCACAGACCGTCAGCAGCACAGACCTTCAGCAGCACAGACCGTCAGCAGCACAGACCATCAGCAGCACAGACCTTCACAGCCGCGCCTGAGAGCAGGGTGGCCTCATTGGCTGGAAGCTCCAGCTGGCAGTGTTGCAGGTGTGACAGTTGCAGTCCAAAACAGAAACTGCATGCAAATCCAGCTGAACCAGTATGCACTGGCACCTCACTGCCCTCTGCTGGCCACCGAGAGAATCGGATCATTAACTATGGATTTTACCTTTGATGCATAGTACATGGAAATAAATTTGATTGGTTGATAGTTGTACCTTGTGGATTGTTATAGACAGGTGTCATGGAAGCTGGGAGAGATAAAAAATCTAGTTATATTATAGTGAAGCACTATTATCATTTAAATTCTTACAGTAATCATTCCTGTACATTCAACTTTTCTACTGAGATCCAAAGCAAGTCAGCTTACCTACAGGCTCCATACTGTGGATCAGTCTATACATGCAGGCAGACACACACACACACACACACACACACACTGCCTTAAAGACCAAAAGATAATTTCAAGCAGAATGTGGAACATTGTGCATAGTGAGACTGTCCACATACTGTCAGTATGGCTGTTTCAGGCAGTTGATGTGAATGGTGTGGATGTTTAATGCGTTTGAATGGCTCTGATTAACATTAGCCCCCGGTGTTCAGTGGCTGAGCACAAACAGCGACTCCCAGGCGGGATGGGCGTGTGACCGAACCCTAAAATGCAACACGCAGCTCAAACCAAACGGGGGCCTGAGACACGGGCCTCTACACTCAAAGCTAAGAGACAAGCTGAGCTAAAAAAGGCCATATAACTGTCCCAAATTCAGTATCAATATATGTTGACGTTTATTAACAGAATAAGTATTTTAAATGACGAAAGTGGTCATGCCAATCACACAGTAATACAAAATATTTCAGATGTATTTTTATTAAATATTTCATATGCATTTCTAGCAGCACTTGCTTCCGGGAAGTGTACTGGGTAATTAAAAAAATACCTCTTTGTTTATTTTATTCACGCTCCATTACCTGGGGAGAGGCAAGGCCAATTCCTCAGGTTCTCTGTACTTCTGAGACCACAGATTCACAGAAACTGTTAAACAAATACAATTCCAGTTCGGCCAGACCCAGCCAACTTTCACCTCCGTTAGTGTTCACAGGCACATTTTCACAATAAGACGGATAAACAAATGATCTCCTGTCTGAATCAGTTTTCCTTACTAAAATGCTTTTTTAAATGTAACTACAGTTCCCGGTGTTGACCAGCAGAGGTCAGCGTTGTAGCACAAAATCTAGCTTTCCTAACACGCGCGTAGCAGCCACCGAAACTGAGGATGTTCTGTAACGCAAAGCAGGCAGGACAGCGCGTGCGGAATGTGAACCGAGAGCGAAGCAGCAGTCCTGACTCCGCCCCCTCTCAGGGCTCTCTGATTGATCGGTTTCCCGATCGTTCAGCCATTTCTGTTGCGTAAGATCATGTCCCACGTAACTGTACAGAGGTGTCTTTGTTTTTGCACCGTCATTTTACTCTTGCAGAAGGGGCGGTTTTGGGCTGGAACGTCACCTGAAGTTGCGAAAGCAGTACCAGAAGATCAGGGCCTGAACTTCTTATCTGGGTTGTTTTTTTTTTTACCTGTTGAGATCCGCTTCTAATCGCTTTGTACAGCTGAAGATGACCCAGCAAGCATCTGGGCATGGCCACTGTTCATTGGTCAAATAGGGCTGCTTGCCCAAATGTCTGAGGCCCAAGACCAGACCCCACCTGCCAGCAGTCCTAGATTACAGAAATATATTGACATCACTATAGCAATAAATATAATGTAACTCATTGAAAAGTATATTTTAACATATGGTAAATGGACTGCATTTATGTAACGCATTTTCCAGCAAATACTGCACACACACCCTCTCATTCACCCATTCGTTCTGTGCTGTTCTGTGTGCTGCCCCTCCAGCTGTTCTGTGTGCTGCCCCTCCAGCTGTTCTGTGTGCCCCTCCAGCTGTTCTGTGCCCGGGTTTGTGTGTCTGGTGTCAGAGGGAATTTCTGGGGGTCACCAGCTCATTCAGAAGCAGATGGCAGAGCCCCCAAAAGAAAGAGCCACCCCCCCCCCCCCCCAGACAGACTCTGACCCCCCCAGGCAAACTCAGACCCCTCGCTTTCCTCTGCTGACAGAAAGGTCTCACCTGTTTCGTTCTTCTCCTTTGGAATCTCGCCCCCTCCTAGCCGAGTCAGGTGACTCTCGGATTCCGCGGATTGCTGGGAGCGATGCGTGACTGACAGCAATGTGAAACGTCAGAAGCCTGAATGATCCTATCAGTGGTGCAGTCTGCCTGCGCAGCACACGGACACACGCAGTCCCAGAAGCCTGAATGATCCTATCAGTGGTGCAGTCGGCCTGCGCAGCACACAGACACACGCAGTCCCAGAGCACCACTGGTAATTAAAGGAGGTGAGGTTCCCTGCAGTCCACACCTCACAGCAGGAAACTCTACACAGCATCTCCTGGGGCCCCACACATCTAAGGAAAGGAGCTGTTGGTATCAATCAGGTAAGTACAGAATAGTAATGGTGCTCTGTAATATCTGTAATATTGGTAACTAAGTTATTAATTTTAATCACTGCATGGAGGCAGCTGATGCCTCCAGCTCAGTTGTTGGTGAAGCTGTTATCGCGGCTGATCTGTTTGAAGGGTCACTGCTGTGCGTTAGGTGCCACATAACCTCAGGTCATGCTCCGTTGGTTGGATCAGTAAATGGCTAACTATTGGGCTACTACTGCTGACACCTATAGCTAACTGTGTACCATTGCTTAGACCCTTTGTATGCATTTTTGTTAGTCCCTGTGGATAAGAGCGTTTGCTAAATTGTGACTGATGCAGCAGCACTCTTATTCATGCACCTTTTAATATTGCCAAATTATTTTCTTACTGTGGCTAGCTTCAGGAAGCCTATTTGTAGCCTACGTTATTATTATAACATTCTGAATTGCTCTACAGTATCAGCTGGCAGATTCCTTTACTATGAGGCAGACTGAGAGGCCACAATCACTCTATGGTTTACTGTCATGATTTACTGAAGATCCTGATGAATGTTATTTAAAAAATCAAGTAAATTTTCAATGCTGAAATGAAATGGAAATGAAAATCTCAATATTGGTGAATACATCCAAGTTACAAACTTTAACATACTATGTATAATGTATTAAGTATGATTTATTATTATTATTATTATTATTATTATTATTATTATCCATCCATTATCTATACCCGCTTATCCCTGGTCAGAGTCACAGGAGGTGCTGGAGCCTATCCCAGCATGCATTTGGCGAGAGGCAGGATTATACCCAGGACAGTTTGCCAGTACATCACAGGGGGCACACACCATTTACTCCCAAACTCATACCTAGGGGCAAATTAGACTACCTGCATGTCTTTGGACTGTGGGAGGAAACTGGAGTACCTGGAGGAAACCCATGCGGACACAGGGAGAACAGTGTTACCCACTGCGCCACTGTGCCACCCTTTATTATTATTATTATTATTATTATTATTATTATTATTAGTAGTAGTAGTAGTAGTAGTAGTAGTAGTAGTAATAATAATTATAATAATAATAATAATAATAATAATAATAATAATAAAGAGGTCCAGGTAATGTTATGATGGCAATGAGGCTAGTTATGCAGATATAATTATTAGCAGCAGCTGTAGGAGTAATAATCAAAGTTCATATTCATAGTCATAACAATCCTAAAGTGATATGATGATACACGGGTTATGCCATTGTTTTTTTATTGTGGCAGGTGCCTTACAGTGTTCGTGGGGGCGTGTTTAAATTTCATTCACCGCGTTCAGCGGGAGAACCTGCCAGGCTAGTATGCGCACACTGTGAGGATTAAACCCAGTTACTGTTGTCATCAGCGGACAAAACAGAGAATACCCGGCATTTTTCAAATAGCTGAGATATAATTCCTTGCCATGGCACGACGGTCCTGCCAGTGGCAATGACTACAAGTGCATGCGGGGGTGACGGGAGGGTGAGCTCATTCTTGACAGTGAATTTGATTTCCCGCCTGATAGCGAACGCCGTCTGTGGATTTCTCGCCGTATGTGCGTGTCGCGGTGCCGTAACAGAAAGTGGTTAAAATATCACAAAAAGCTTCATATGTAAAGGCTGATGTTTCTTTGAAGAGTAACAAAATCAGGCGCAACCATCTTTTTATTGGCCATCTCTTCAAAGGCATTTTAAGTTTTAAGAGCATCTGAAGTTATTTTTTCAATCATATTTGACTTTTTAAAAAATATCGTGAGCAGGCTACCATCTGCAGTCATAGGTTTAAGCCCCAGTATTGGCCCGTCATTTAGCCAATCACAACTGGGAGTCCACAAAGATGGGTGACCATGATATTGAAATAACATGGGTTGTGTTCAAATGTTACTTGAATTTGGTGTTATATGTGTACCGGAACATCATTCTTATTCTAGATTAAAAGTTTCACAGATCCACATTAGTGCTTTAAGCTTTGATCTGTTCTGGGCTTGCAAAATAAACCTCTAGTGAAGATAAAGGTAACCTGAAAATTTGCACAAAACAAGAAAATGCACTCAACAGATTTTTTATTGCGTACAATAGCTGTTTCAACTGTATCCTACAGTTCAGTACGTATAGTCATTTTCACAAAATTCAATAAACAGCGTATGCAATTGCATAATTAAATGCAATTCAAAATGAACAATTACCAAGAGTTAGCGCACACTTTGCCTGGAGACATTAGTGGAAAAGACAGGTGTACTGTAGACACTCTCTTTGCTTGGATGAAGATCAGTCCTGCGCGTGCTGCACGGGTGAAGCTCCAAACGTACGTGTGGAATCAGAAGTAGCCGAAGCAAAACTTGATGATAGAGGAAGAAGGACGCGCGCTTCAGCAGGTTTGGCAAGTTGAGGGCACACCCCTCGTCATCTGGGACGGCCAATTCTCGAGGATTCTGTGACGTTGCGATAACATTGGTCAAATGGGAGACGATACAGGGCGGCGAATCAGCCGGTACACCTGCACGCACAGTCGCACAGTCATCCCACGCGCTGAGCTCGTCCTTCGCTTGATTCAGGTGAGCATTTCAGATACTGCAATTAAAACATCAGGATTATCTTTCTGGTATCATTTAATTCACTTTTGGCCACATGTAGGCTATTTATTTTATGTCCAAATGAGAATAAAACTAATTGAATTATGTAAAATCTATGTGCGGAATAGTGCAAGGATGTTTGCCTGTTGGCGTGGTGTTTATTTGCGTTATCAGAAACGATTACAGTGATGTTAATAGTAAACACAGATTGTAGATGCGCTATAATTTATCAAACTCGAGAAAATCTGTTAAATTCAACAAAAGTACCTGTGGTGTTTTCTAAATGGTTATTTCGCATCGGAATGGAAGGATTTGCTTTTTGGTTGCATAGGCTATACTAACCAATTAATCACCTACCTCCAAAAGTAGAGTCACTGCTTAGGCCTGTTTCTTAGATATGTTTGAAGTTGACTGTAACGTCCCTCGTGACAGACACGAAGCCTAAAATTGATTTTAAAAAGTCGTTTCTTTATCTTCACATTTGGATTTGGGTTGCTTAGATTGTTTCAGAATTGGAGAAAAGTGGAGAAAAACATTTGCTTGTCGGATGTCACCATGTACTTTACAGAATGTCATCTTCGCTTTTACTAAACTATTAGTGAACTAGTAATCAGTTTATTTAGTACTAGGCTAAGTGTATTTTAGCACAATGCAAAAATAATATTTGTATTGCAACCATTAGCGTTAAATTTAAGTCAGTCGCATTTCCTCATTCGTAATCAACGCCATTTTTTAAAAATGAAATCCCATAATGCTCAGGATTTTGCGGTTTTAGTTGCGATTGATTGGTATTAACATGAGCTTTCTAAAGATGCGATTCCTTCGTCATTACAATTGGCTACTGTTGCCCAATTCTGTTATTGCGAGCCACAGCTCAATCTGTAGTGATTCTCGCTGCTGGCTGCCACGAAGTTTTCAGCTTTGCAATGGAATACTTTTTAAATGTATTTTTATGTGGTAAGCCAAAACTGTGCTTACACACGTCACCCAAATCTTAGGTTAATTTTGTAGGAAACTTAGAGAAATTGTTTGCATCAGAACCTGAGGGTAAATGCACGCCCTGGAGTACTTGCATTCATTTTTGTTTCTATTTATTCTGATACAGCCATACCATCATACCGCATCAATGAAAGTCTATAGGAAATAGGAACAAAGCGCGAGCCCTCTCCGCGAATGGCAGTATGTCACTCCGTCGCATTCCTGAGAGCGAGCCGAAAACCAGTTTTATCACTTCATCTCGTACTTGGACGGAGTTCGCGGAGTTTGTTGTTCACGATGTACAGGTGGAGATGTACAGATGTGACGACAGAGACTAGTACGTTAAGCACACCAGGACTATAGGTCACAGTGCTGGGCCCGTGGAGTGCAGATGTTCAGTCTCTGAATCAGTCAGCCCTCAGAATGCGGGCGTATGAATCAGCAGTAACTGCAGTGCACTCAAACTTCGTCCTGAGTTAGAAAGAAGAACTAGAGTAAATCTTAACATAATTTTGGTTTAAATGGTACTAGAGGTACAATTTAATAAACAATGAATGGATGGGAATGGTGTTGCGCATTGGTGCACATACACACATTTCTTGTGTTTGATCTTTATATATTTATGATGACAAAATTCAACTAATAATACTAACACTGAATTCAGATGCGTGTCATAGCCTTGTGTCCTCCTAATGTTCAGGTGATTCTGATTCTGGTGGTTTCCGTGGTGTGGTGTTTAATATCCCAGCATGGTTTGAGTGCGCTTGTATGCTTAAAAAGGTCAATGGCAGCCATTACTCAGTGGTACCGGACGATCGACACCCCACGGCCTAAAGCAGTTTTTCCTGGAGAGGGGGGGGGGGGTGTTTTCCAGGATGAAATAGCTCCTGTCAGCACTGTGAGCAACCAGCTCGTGGTCTGGGGAGCGTGATGATAACATTCTCCGTGTCACGGCCTTCTGAGTCTGCAGACCTGAGCCCAGTTTATTTATGGCTTATGTGGAGCGGCACACTGGGCCCCATATTCCACTTCCTGCTACTAAATTGCAGTTGATTGGATTTCTTTTGGAGGAGCAGTGTAGTCTTCCTGTTGTGGAAATCCCCGATGCTGACGGGCTCTACCCGAGCTTGTGCCCGCTTCTCACCCTCCGGGAGTTTTTGTTGAGAGACTGAACACAAGTCTTGCAGTTGACTGGGGTTTTTAAAGTCTGTTTAGAAAGGCAAAAAATTTTTCTGAGCTTCTTTATCTTGCATATCTTTGCATGTATATCTTGTAATGTTTTTTTGTTACACTTTTTTTGTACGTCGCTTTGGATAAAAGCGTCTGCCAAATGAATGTAATGTAATGTGGTAAATATATACTTTGCTGCTTCTGTGCTGGGTGGCTTTCGAAAGAAATATTTTGATTGCATACCTCAGATTGCTTCTGACTGAGTAACTGTGTTTACACACTCATCTGGGTGTGGCTAGGTGTGCAAATGAGGAAAATGATGGACAGGAAAATATTTTTTTATGATATAGCGTTCGGTAATGCCTTAGCAGCATGAATACTTCCCTCTATTAAGTGGAATTATGTGAAACCGCTTGGCTGTCAGACCATTTTGTTTCACTGAAAAGGTTGTTTCCTGCTGTTTTTCATTTTGTCATTTGACCCATTGTTCACCTGTGCAGTCCTCTTGGTGCAGGAGCACACACTCCATTTTGGGATGTCACCTTTGAGATGACCGAGCCAGGCACTCTCTGGCTGGGGTGCTGTGTGCCCGAGATGGCTGGCATGGCTGTGTGGGGGGTACAGGCTGTACATGCCAGGAGAGTGAGGGCATTGGGTACATATTGTGCCTGGTCAGCTGCTCGCTAAATGCCTCCATTGTGATCTGTCTTTCACACCACCCTTTGTGATCCATCAGGAGCCTTTAAAGCCAGCCTTCAAAGACAAGCATCATTATTATTATAGTCTTTATTTGTATAGCATGTTATTTAAATAAATCCGCCCAAAGTGTTTCACATAGAAATAGAAAAGAACAAAAAGTTACCCATTGACAATTAAAATAGTAAAAACATGGAGGAGGGGGGGTTTCAGCGAAACCTGTAACTCTGCTGCTGAGATACACGTACGCCATCGCAGCCTGTGAGCAGGGGTCACCATGGCAGCCTGTGAGCAGGGGCACCCTTTTATCTGGTCCCGTTTGGGGATGGAAGGAGAAGTGATCCAGCGGGTCGTGTGTTGCGACACCGCGCCTGAGTGGCACGAGGGCGTGTCCTGGCTCCAGGGGTGACCCACTTCTGAGGTTCCTCCCATGCACTTAAAGCCTTAAATATGCAGCCTGCTGCCCTGCGGTTAAGTCATGCGCTAGGTGGCGGTTATATGGACAGGTGCCTGAAAGCAGCTTTGTCTTCTTGGTGCTTCTTTTCCTTGTGCAGTCGAACTATAGAGAACGCCTCCTAACTTCAGATATTACTTAATTCAAGAGCATCAGATTTCCTTTTCCTGACATTGCATTTTCGTTATCAGAGACTGCTTGGTTGTTGCTATTGGTAACGGCATATGGAAATGTCTTTGACACTTCGCCTGTGAGTATGTATCAGTGTTTAACGCCTCTGCATTTGCCTTAGATTTCATTTGGAAATGAGCTCTCCCATTTCTGCACTTATTCAGCATTTGACTGTTTTTGTAGAAATTTGTGTTGTATCTTTTTAAAATGCTAATATTTGGATAACTGCCCTTTGTAATGTACTGAGTTTTCTCAGTGGAACGCTGTGTATTGCAGTGGATCTTTCCCTGAGCGTGAGCCACTGGGTCTGACGTCAGGTTTGCGCAAATACATTTTTTTGAACGCTGTCAGATGCAGGCTTTACCTGCAGGAGACTTTAAACCATTGCAGGCTTTACCTGCAGGAGACTTTAAACCATCCCTGACTTTTTAGACGTGTCAAAAAACTGTCCACGCTCAGCCCGTGAGTTTTGTGGAGCAATGTGGAGTCCGACTCGAATGTCCCTGGCTGTCTGAAGATTCTGAAATCAGCGGCGTTGTGTGGAAATCTCTCCCTGTACAGAACTGAGCTGCTGCTGGGTTTGAATGTGGCCAGTACTGAGGGACCCGTTCCGTGCATTACATTACATTCATTTGGCAGACGCTTTTATCCAAAGCGACGTACAAAAAAAGTGCATTTCATGGTCGTAGACAACTGCTAAACACGGGTTCAGTAAGGTACAATACTTATTTTGTACAGCTATTTCTAGCCGAGAACAGTGAACACTATTCTGGCCTAACATCTGCAAAGCCAACTAGGCAGAAGAATAAGCTACAGTATTAGGACAAATACAAATTACCAAGAGGTGTTGGGATGGGGCAACATGTAACAAGTGACAGGAAAAGGGTTTTTTTTTTTTTTTTTTTTAAATTTTTTTTTTTTAATAAAAGAGTGAAATATACAGTGTGGTGGTGGTTAGTCTAGGTATAGTCTGAAGAGATGAGTTTTCAGGCCACGGCGGAAGATGGGTAGTGAGGGGGAGGTTTGGAGAGGGACGGGGAGTTCGTTCCACCACTGGGGAGCTAGGGTGGAGAAGCTCTGTGATCCCTTTGGGCGGGTGGGAGGGGTTACAAGGCGCCCTGCTGCCGCAGAGCGGAGTGGTCGAGCAGGCACATAGAATTGAGTCATGTCCTGCACTCCGTAACAAGTGGATGAGAAGCAGAGGCAGACCCCTTCCAGGTGACCTGGTAGGTCCTATCTGCAAGATAGGAAGCGAACCAAGACAGGGCAGTCCCGGCAATTCCCATCCCAGCCAAGGTGGAGAGGAGTATTTTATGGTTGACCGTGTCAAAAGCTGCAGACAGGTCAAGAGTGCATCATTTCCTGCAGCTGAAGGGTTTTTTTGTGATCAGTTTTATTTTATTTTATTTTTTGGATTAGATATATTGGTGAACACTTTCCTCATTTCTTCCTACCCTCCCACTAGATCCTCCTGCAGCACAGTCCCAGTATGGTAACATTAGGTAATATTAGTTCAGTCTAAATGGGTACAAGGCTTCCGCTATCCAATCTGATCATCAAAGACAAATGATTAGTAAGTAAATGAATAAACTACCTTGGCCTTGCTTGTTGTTCTGATACTTGGCGCTTGCGGGTTGATGACAGGGCTCATCTAACAGAGGCAGCTGTGCATGCTGGGATGTGTGTCTGATGCATTCTGGGATGTGTGTCTGGTGCATTCATGCTGCTCGGTTCAAAGGTGGAAGAGAACGTCTCCCCTTCAGAATCTAGCTGCGTGTCCCAGTTCCCTTCAATTCCAATTTACGCATCTGCGTTTTCATTTCTGGTAGTGAGTAATCCATGTCATCAGCTCTGGACATCTGGACATTATAACCTTGTGCGTCGTTTCCTTCCGTTTTTTAGGACCTGTGTGACCTGACTGCCTGTGATTACGACAGCACAGCCCCCTGAAGCAGACCACTGTGCTCGTGGCTCAGATCTCGGGGTGCAGTGCAGATCTCGGGGTGCAGTGCAGATCTCGGGGTGCAGTGCAGATCTCGGGGTGCAGGCAGAGAGAAGGTACGGCTAATTCTCTGCATTCCTGCCGGGCTGCACACCAGCACTACGGGGTCTCAGCGCATTGCACTGTTACCATGACGCCAGTCAGTGTTCGTGTTATCAGTTTTTTAAATACAATTTCAGTGTTTCAATGTTTGTAATAGTTGTCTTTGCTTATCGATGATCATCACAGTGTGTTGTCATGGCTGTGTCCGTGTGACGTGAGCAGGGGCCTGCTCCACTGATTGAGCTTTATCACTGAAATCTGTCATTTAATTCGCTGTCGTCTTCCTGATTCCACGATTGCACTTCCTGTAATGCTTTCTTTGTTGCTTCCCCCTTCTTTCAGATCTGAAATCTCACCGCTGTGTGATGATACAGTGGCTATAGGCAGGAGATATATTTCTTTAGAGGGGAAAATAAACCTGCAAGCTGGATTTCCACGGGTCGATGATGACCACCAGCCAGTCGGTGATGAGTGGCCTGGACAGGTCCCCACAGGTGGGCCGCAAACTGACCCACAACCGGAGCGGCAGCACCGGCTCGTCCCGGCACTCCCGCCAGGTGAGCGAGCCCCCCACCCCCTTGCCCCCCCCATCCACCCCCCACCCCCCCGCCCCCCATCCACCCCCCACCTCCCCTGGCCCCGTCCGTCCATCCATCCATCCTACCCCACCCATCCATTCATCCATCCCCCCCCACCTATCCACGGGCAGTGATCCCAAGAAACGATCACCTGACCTCAAAAGAACAGTCCATGTCAGTCTCTGGACTTGAACCCAAAAACATTTGTGGCTTAAATTGAAGAAAAGATTTTGGTGTCCCTGAACAAGAAAGGATCTATTCATTTTACAAATTTAGCTGCTGTTGTCCGTGTAATTCGTGGAGTAGTCCCAGCTAACACTCAGTGTTTTCACAATGTTGCTGGAATGTTTTTTCAATGTTTATAACATTGCCACTAAATGGCAGCAGAGAATGTTTTGTGTTAGCTGGGGTGGTGGGTTTCAGCACGTTTGAGATGTACCTGTAGGGGGCGCTCAGGACACTGTTGTCCTGCTTTTTCCCCATAGAACTCCAGGCACTGGGAGGTGATGGACGACCTCCAGGGCGAGATGGCGCTGGGGGCGGACGCTGGGCGGGACCTGGCCATTCCTGGGCTCTGTGAGGGCTACCTGATGAAGAAGAAGAAATGGCCCCTTCAGGGCTGGCACAAGGTAAGGTGCATGCTGGCATACACGCCATGGAGTCCATCAACCCGTAGTGAACTTTTCAGCCTTAATAACTGCTCTGGTTGAAACCATCTCTGTGAACATTTGCGTTAAATAACATCACATGCTGACAGACTTTAATCGCCATGGAGAATGAGTGACACTATCCAATCAGTAAACATTTACGAGAAAGGAAACGCAGAGGTTTAATATTCAAATATATTAATATTGTTTTCATTATTTCCTATTCAGAGGTACTTTGTGTTGGATCAGGGGATTCTCAAGTACTCCAAGAGCAAGCAGGATGTAAGTACTTCCTGTTCTCGCCTTGCATCTCCTGCTGGTTTCCTGTTTGGGATGCACTCGCTCCTGTACGCACACCTGAGACGTGCAAAGGGCTCATCTCAAAATTCTCTCCCAGATCCAGAAGGGAAGGATGCTGGGCCATCTGGACGTCAGTGTGGCCGTCATGTCCATCAACAGGAAGTCCAAGCGCATTGATCTGGATGCTGGAGACAATCTCTATCACATTATGGTAATTTCACCCCACCCCCTTTTCATTCCCAAATTATTTCATATGTAAAATGTGTCATTTCATCTGTTAAGGAGTCCTGTGTACAGTATGAGTTTGCTTCAAAGATTTTCCCTTTATATCCAATGCTGCCTTTTTACCACAAATATGAGAATACTGGCACAGCGTTAGTCCCAGAAACCGTAGAGGTGTGCCTGACGAGGTTTCATCTGAATAGAAGATGTAGTCTGTGCCTGATGAGGTTTCATCTGAATAGAAGATGTAGTCTGTGCCTGATGACGTTTCATCTGAAGAGAAGATGCAGTCTGTGCTTGACGAGGTTTCATCTGAAGAGAAGATGCAGTCTGTGCTTGACGAGGTTTCATCTGAAGAGAAGATGTAGTCTGTGCCTGACAAGGTTTCATCTGAATAGAAGATGTAGTCTGTGCCTGATGAGGTTTCATCTGAAGATGTATAAATAACGCAAACAAAGGGACCGAGAGCTGCAGTCCTGATGGGCGGGATTCCCGTGCGACGGGAGGAACCGGTTTAGGGATCTTTTTATTTTTTTAACCTTTCAGTGATGTTATTGGTTGAGAGCCAGTGGAGACTGACTGACAGATTGCCCATTAGGGGACACTTGAGTAACCTGCCTGGGGCTTAAAGTTCAAGTTGATGAATGAACCACTTTGCTGACCGAAACTGGTACGGCTTAAGTGCAGGGGCACTCTGCGGTCACCACGTGGGTCACTGTGGGGACAGCGTGGGTCACTGTGGGGACAGCGTGGGTCACTGTGGGGACAGCGTGGGTCACTGTGGGGACAGCGTGGGTCACTGTGGGGACAGCGTGGGTCACTCTGCAGGGACAGCGTGGGTCACTGTGGGGACAGCGTGGGTCACTCTGCGTGGGTCACTCTGCGTGGGTCACTCTGCGGTCACCACGTGGGTCACTGCGGGGACAGCGTGGGTCACTCTGCGGGGACAGCGTGGGTCACTCTGCGGGGACAGCGTGGGTCACTGCGGGGACAGCGTGGGTCTCTCTGTGGGGACAGCGTGGGTCTCTCTGCGGGGACAGCGTGGGTCACTGCGGGGACAGCGTGGGTCTCTCTGCGGGGACAGCGTGGGTCACTGCGGGGACAGCGTGGGTCACACTGCGTGGGTCACTCTGCGGTCACCACGTGGGTCACTCTGCGCTGACAGCGTGGGTCACTCTGCGTGGGTCACTCTGCGGGGACAGCGTGGGTCACTCTGCGTGGGTCACTCTGCGTGGGTCACTGCGGGGACAGCGTGGGTCTCTCTGCGGGGACAGCGTGGGTCACTCTGCGTGGGTCTCTCTGCGGGGACAGCGTGGGTCTCTCTGCGGGGACAGCGTGGGTCTCTCTGTGGGGACAGCGTGGGTCTCTCTGTGGGGACAGCGTGGGTCTCTCTGCGGGGACTGCGTGGGTCACTGTGGGGACAGCGTGGGTCTCTCTGCGGGGACAGCGTGGGTCACTGCGGGGACAGCGTGGGTCACACTGCATGGGTCACTCTGCGTGGGTCACTCTGCGGGGACAGCGTGGGTCACTCTGTGGGGACAGCGTGGGTCACTGTGCTGACAGCGTGGGTCTCTCTGTGGGGACAGCGTGGGTCACTGCATGGGTCACTCTGCATGGGTCACTCTGCGGGGACAGCGTGGGTCACACTGCATGGGTCACTCTGCGGGGACAGCGTGGGTCACTGTGGGGACAGCGTGGGTCTCTCTGTGGGGACAGCGTGGGTCACTGCGGGGACAGCGTGGGTCTCTCTGTGGGGACAGCGTGGGTCACTCTGTGGGGACAGCGTGGGTCACTGCGGGGACAGCGTGGGTCTCTGCGGGGACAGCGTGGGTCACTCTGTGGGGACAGCGTGGGTCACTCTGTGGGGACAGCGTGGGTCACTCTGCGGGGACAGCGTGGGTCACTGCGGGGACAGCGTGGGTCACTCTGCGGGGACAGCGTGGGTCTCTGCGGGGACAGCGTGGGTCTCTCTGCGGGGACAGCGTGGGTCACTGCGGGGACAGCGTGGGTCTTGGTGTTTGGTGTGTAAGGGAAGCAGAAGTTCAGCCTTGTTGCATGTGAGTTAAATGACTGGGTCACTGAAGTGGCTTACCCCGTCCCCCGTGATTACTTTGTCATATCTGAGATTCCACGTGTCACGGCAAAGGTGAAAATCCCATAATGGGACCTGATCCTTAGCCTGGAGAAAATAAGCAGGAGTTCCAAACTTGTATGTTTATGAACAGAGGTGGAAAATCCAGGTTCCGAAAGTAAAAGTCCTCCCCACTATTTTTGTCCCAAATATCGGCCAGGAGGTAGAGCTCATTAGTGAGATCAGCTGGCAGAGTTCATGCCCCCTGGACTCTGCCCCCTGGCCTCTGCCCCCTGGACTCTGCCCCCTGGACCCTGGGTAGGCGTTGAGAGCTTGTGTTGCGCGTTGGCAGGCGAAGACCCAGGAGCTGTTCTACATCTGGGTGACCAAGCTGTCGGCCCACCGCGTGTTTAAGAAGAACGAGGCGGTGCACGTGCACAACGGCGTCCTGCAGGCGCTCTCGGGCGGGGCCAGCACCCTGCCCACCATGGCCAGCCTGGCGCAGAGGAACCAGGGAATGCCCTACAGCGTGAGCGCCTCTCTCTCCTAAAACTCTCACTCCTCTCTCCCCTCACTCCTCTCTCACTCCACTCACTCCTCTCTCACTCCACTCACTCCTCTCTCACTCCCCTCACTCCTCTCTCTCCCCTCACTCCTCTCTCACTCCCCTCACTCTCCTCTCTCCGCTCTCACTCCTCTCTCTCCTCTCTCGCTCCTCTCTCTCCTCTCTCCCCTCTCACTCCTCTCTCTCCCCTCACTCCTCTCTCACTCCCCTCACTCTCCTCTCTCCCCTCTCGCTCCTCTCTCTCCCCTCCCCTCACACTCCTCTCTCACTCCTCTCTATCCCCTCACTCCTCTCTCACTCCTCTCTCTCCCCTCACTCCTCTCACTCCCCACTTCCCTCACTCCTCTCATTCTCACTCCTATTTCTCACTACTATTCTCCGGTTCAGTGAGCATGACTTTCAGTAGGATATGTGCACTTGTGTTAAACTGGGTGCGACGCATGATGTCATGTAAAACTGAGATATTGAGATGGTGGGGTACAGTGCAGTTTTGGGGTTTCTGTTGCAGTCCTACCCGCAGTACCAGAGCAGCGCCTCCATCTGGCCGAGCGAGGCAGCGCATGTGAAGGACGAGCTTCCCGCCGCTGCCCCGGGCGTGAACAGCAAGGTGTCAGCCTGGCTGCAGCAGACCCCGGACTCCGACGGCTGCTCCCAAGGTGCGCCGGGTCACATGACCTCCTGGGGGAGGGAACGGACCGTCCTCGCATGGCCGAGGCGGGGGCCCGGGTTCATTAGGCCCTGCTCAGGTACCCCAGCCCCGCCCAGATGACTGGCCCAGGTGAGGGATGTCCCCCAGCCTCAGGCTCACCTGCGCTAGCGCTGGATTAGCTGCATCCGGTGCTTGAGGTGGGACACATCGCATACCTGGGACCAGCTGGGGTACCTGAGGCGGGGTTTGGGAACCACTGATCTATCCTAAACCTGATTCGCAATTAAATCTTAAATGCAAGTGTTTTGCTTTTTCAGCAATGACTCAAAGTAACTTTCCACACTGTTTGTTAAGCGGGAGGGTGGGGGGGAGAGGGGGAAAGGATATGTGTTGATTGTATTCAAGCCCGTGTTTCTGTAGTTCATGGAGGGTCTCCCCTGAAAAAGTGCCTTGTGCCTGGCCCTCACCCCTCGCCTGGCTCTCGCCCCCCCCCCCCCCCCCCCCCCCCCAGAGCTGCTTCGTTGCCAGGGCGAGCTGGCTGAGCTGCACCAGCTGATCCAGAGGCTGCAGTTCCTGGAGACCGGGCAGCCCTTGACCAACGGGGACCTGGAGCACCGGATCAGCATGCAGGTGGGGGGGGGGGGGCTGTCCTGGGACACACCCGCCTGCCGCTTCACAGACTACCGAGCACATGCTCAGTCCTCCTCTTTTGTACTCTGCTGGGAACACACACGTTTAGGCTAAGTTGTCGACTACAGAGTGGCACAGTTAGCAAGCCCTATTCTCTCTCTCTCCCTCTCCCTCTCGCTCTCTCTCTCTCTCTCAGAATCTCACGCTCGAGAAGCCCAAGAGGAGGTCGATCTGGGGCCATTCTCGTACCCTGTCCCGAGTGGAGGCTCTTGGTATGGTGAGTGGCACCTCTTACACACCTCCAAACTTCCATCAGAAAGTCCCGTCTGAACACCCTGGAAAATACGCTTTCAGTCCAAATGAGACTTTGATCAATTTAGTTTCTTCTTTCTAATGTTAGTATAAAAATTATTCATGGTAAAATCACTGATAAATATTATTTAAAGGTTTTCAAGGTCTACAGTTAATGGATATTATGAACTGCATATTAAAAAAGTAATTTTTGATACATTTATTAAGTCTTCCATTCAAGTTGCCGTGGAGGTGACCGTGTCAGCCATAGACATGTAGAGCATGTGAGCAGCAGCTGAATTTGAGACTGTCGGTCACATTGCATTGTTGATATTGCTGGGGCCAGTGGTAGGGTGGGGGGCAGAGGTTACTGGAGCAGGTGCAGGTTCTCTGAGCTGGAACTGGAACAGGAATGCCAGTCGGTTTGGCTGCACGGCCGAGGGCAGAGTAGCTGGCCTTCTTCCTGAGGTGTAGAATAAACCTGTGAATAACCCTTCTGTGAAACCTTGACATTTTAACCCCCCCCTCTCTGTCTGCAGTTGAATAGCAACAACCTGAGTGCCTCGCCCCACCTGGGGGCGTCGGTCCAGTCCATCCCCGACTACGTGTACTCCCAGCTGGCCACGCCCGGCATCGTGTCCCCCGAGGGCAAGAAGGTCCAGCAGGCCGTCTGCTACATGTCTGAGAAGGGTGAGTGTCCGGGTTAGCTGCCCTGGTACAGGGTTAGGGTTAGCTGCCCTGGTACAGGGCTCTTTGTGGTGGTGGAACCAGAGCGGTACAGAGCGTTTGGAGCGTGTTCAGCGTGCGATGCCTGAGCGTTTGGAGCGTGTTCAGCGTGCGATGCCTGAGCGTTTGGAGCGTTGTCACCGTGCGATGCCTGAGCGTTTGGAGCGTGTTCACCGTGCGATGCCTGAGCGTTTGGAGCGTGTTCAGCGTGCGATGCCTGAGCGTTTGGAGCGTGTTCACTGTGCGATGCCTGAGCGTTTGGAGCGTGTTCACCGTGCGATGCCTGAGCGTTTGGAGCGTGTTCACTGTGCGATGCCTGAGCGCTTGGAGCGTTTGGAGCGTGTTCAGCGTGCGATGCCTGAGCGTTTGGAGCGTGTTCACTGTGCGATGCCTGAGCGTTTGGAGCGTGTTCACCGTGCGATGCCTGAGCGTTTGGAGCGTGTTCAGCGTGCGATGCCTGAGCGTTTGGAGCGTGTTCAGCGTGCGATGCCTGAGCGTTTGGAGCGTGTTCAGCGTGCGATGCCTGAGCGTTTGGAGCGTGTTCAGCGTGCGATGCCTGAGCGTTTGGAGCGTGTTCAGCGTGCGATGCCTGAGCGTTTGGAGCGTTTGGAGCGTGTTCAGCGTGCGATGCCTGAGCGTTTGGAGCGTGTTCAGCGTGCGATGCCTGAGCGTTTGGAGCGTGTTCAGCGTGCGATGCCTGAGCGTTTGGAGCGTGTTCACCGCGCGATGCCTGAGCGTTTGGAGCGTTTGGAGCGTGTTCAGCGTGCGATGCCTGAGCGTTTGGAGCGTGTTCAGCGTGCAATGCCTGAGCGTTTGGAGCGTGTTCACCGCGCGATGCCTGAGCGTTTGGAGTGTTTGGAGCGTGTTCACCGTGCGATGCCTGAGCGTTTGGAGCGTGTTCACCGTGCGATGCCTGAGCGTTTGGAGCGTGTTCAGCGTGCAATGCCTGAGCGTTTGGAGCGTGTTCACCGCGCGATGCCTGAGCGTTTGGAGTGTTTGGAGCGTGTTCACCGCGCGATGCCTGAGCGTTTGGAGTGTTTGGAGCGTGTTCACCGTGCGATGCCTGAGCGCTTGGAGCGTGTTCACCGTGCGATGCCTGAGCGCTTGGAGCGTGTTCACTGTGTGATGCCTGAGCGTTTGGAGCGTGTTCACCGTGCGATGCCTGAGCGTTTGGAGCGTGTTCACCGTGCGATGCCTGAGCGTTTGGAGCGTGTTCACCGTGCGATGCCTGAGCGTTTGGAGCGTGTTCACCGTGCGATGCCTGAGCGTTTGGAGCGTGTTCACCGTGCGATGCCTGAGCGTTTGGAGCGTGTTCAGCGTGCGATGCCTGAGCGTTTGGAGCGTGTTCAGCGTGCGATGCCTGAGCGTTTGGAGCGTGTCAGTGCCCCTGCCTGGTTGTGATGGCGGCTCTCTCTCTCCGCAGTGTACGCGTCTCTGAAGTCCGTGCACGAGGCTCTGACCCAGGAGCGGGAGCGGCTACGAGACGCCTGGGCGACCCCTGACCTCCGCCACTGCACCTCCCGCCAGCTGGCCAACCTGTGCACACAGCTGTCTGAGGTGAGACCCGCGAACCCCGCCCCTCACACCAACCCCCCCATCAATCTCCCTGACCCTTCAGCCCCCCCCGCCCGTCAAACCCTCCGCTTCCCCACCCCTCAGAGGCCTACACAAGCGTAGGCGTTTAGATTGGGCTTTGCTGTAGCATTTCATAAATGCTCAGATACTACTGTAAACTACTGCTTCTACACTTCTTAGGATTTATTGGAATATGAAATGCATCACTTATTCAGTATGAAAATCTGTCATAAAATAGTACCGGTTTTCTTTTACTTATTTTTTTTAAATGGGGGAATTGGTCTGAAAGATTCGATGTCCATGAATAACTGAACCTCGTGTCACTCGTCACTGGGTAGCGTGAGAGTAAGAATTTCTTACGTACAGATATTTTGTTTTCCTTTGGTTCTTTGACATGAAGACTCAGGTAGGACAGGTTAAGCCGGCTGAACTGGGGTCCCAGGAACCCGTGAGGGGTGGGGTGGCTGTTTGGGGGGGATTGACCGAGTTCACAGCTTTTAACAAAGTAACAGGAAAGCAATGTTTGGCCCAACCGAAAAGGTTCGGAACCACTGACCCAGCCCAAGGACGAATTCACCAGAACGTCCGACTCGACCAAGTCATATTTAAATTTCATCTCGTGTCCTTGGCAAATTGGATTACCACAGAGCACGTTCCAGAGAGCAAGCTGAATTGTGGTTTTTGACAAGTTATAGGATTTTAAATAATAATAATTAATTGATGCCATAGATGAGAGAAAATGCTATAGTTTTATAGAATGGTGCACGTTGTTGGAATCTACATGACTTCTCACCTAAATAAAGTCTTCCCATCACTTTTATTCAGCTCATCACACCAAATCTACACCAGCTTAAGCATCAGTTATAATGAGCAATATTTAGTAAATCGGATACATTTAAACATAACCATGTAATTGCAATAAGCCGGACGCTGTTTGATTTGACTTGTGTGCTCCCTCTAGTGGTCATTCTCCTTAAAAACTGCTGGGTTCCGTAAAAGTCGAAGAGCAGGTTTTTCTTTTATAATTCTCACATAAGTACAGATGACCTTGAGGAAAGTGTGGAAATGAGGGGAGAACAGTGGGTTGACAGACGGGGTCATGCTGTTCCCTCAGGGCCCAGTTTAAAATGGTGGCTGGATTCACGTTCTTGGGCGTTAGTTAGCAGCGCAGAGCTCTAACAGTGTGTGCGTTTCCACAGCTGGAAATGCAATCCCGTCTCACCAAGGTCCACTCGCTCTCCCTGTCCTCCGACTCCACCGACGACTCCTTCTGCACGGTCAACCAGGATCAGGTGAGTCATCACCTGTACCGTACCTCTTTACAAGGGCTGATGGGTAAGGTACCTCCCTATTAAATTAATTTATGTATGAATATGATTATTTAGACTCCAGGGGTAAATAGAGTATAGTTTAATTTACAGAGGAATAGCATTGGACAGACACATGAGCAAGCTGTAGCTGGTCTGAAGGAAACATTAGCGTAGCCCTCTCAATGAACTCCTTGGATAAATCTGTGGCATACAGATTCCCCCTGACTTTCCTCCTTCTCTCTTCTACAGTTTAATGTCTGGACCAGCTTTTTACAGTGTACAGCTTTTTTTGGAAATGCTTCTTTTTTTTCTTTTTTAGTTCTAAATCTGTGTTCTAGAACTCTTTCAGTTACCATTAATGATTGTGACATCAGCATTAGAGTGTTCTGTCCATAATTGTGTTTTCTCTTTCCCTCTCCTCTTTCTCTCCATCTCCATTCTGCTCCTCTGCCCTCATCCCTCCTTCCAGTCTATGCTGTCCACGGATGGCCGCGACCCTCGCAGGTCGTCCGTGGCCGAATCCATGGCGGAGTACTTTGACGCCAGCGATGTCGTCGGCTTGGAGAACTCCACAGAGACGGAGGTTTCGGACGAGTCTGGCATGAGTGACATCACCACCAGCAACTCTGATCCCGACGAAGGCCAAGGTGAGCTCCGCCCCCACTTTCGGTGTGCCGCAAGGACCCCGTAGGGGGCGAATACAAGGGTCTTTACGGTTGTTTTCTGTATCCTAGACTCTTTTCTTCTCAAAGCTATTTCTACCTCTAGGGCAGCAGTATAGCTTAAGTGGCCAAAGTCGTGAATTTCCCTAAAATACTGACATGGCCAGTCGACGGTGTTGTTTGTGCCCATTTTCCTATATTTGATGCCCCCTGCTAAACGCTGCCCGTGTCCCCCCAGTGGCATCCACGCATAACTACCGCGCCAGCGTCTCCAGCTCCTCGGATGTGCCCAGGCTCGCGCCCAAGGACACGGGGCGGCGCACCACCCTGCCCGCCCACTGCCCCGACAACAGCCACATCGGCCTCATGACCATCCTGTACAACAACATCGGGAAGGACCTGTCGCGTGTGTCCATGCCCGCGGCAATCAACGAGCCCGTGAGCCTGCTGCAGCGCGTGTGTGAGGAGCTGGAGTACCCCGAGCTGCTGGACACCGCCAACCACACCGACGACCCCTACGAGCGCATGGTACTGTGCGTGTGTGTGTGTGTGTGTGTGCGCGTGCGTGCGTGCGTGTGTGTGCACCGACGACCCCTACGAGCGCATGGTACTGTGCGTGTGTGTGTGCGTGTGCGTGTGTGTGCGTGTGTGTGTGCGTGTGTGTGCGTGTGTGTGCGTGTGCGTGTGTGTGCGTGTGTGTGCGTGTGCGTGTGTGTGCGTGTGTGTGCGTGTGTGTGCGTGCGTGTGTGTGCGTGTGTGTGCGTGTGTGTGCGTGTGTGTGCGTGTGCGTGCGTGTGTGTGTGCGTGCGTGTGTGTGTGCGTGCGTGTGTGCGTGCGTGTGTGCGCGCGTGTGTGCGTGTGTGTGCGTGCGTGCGTGTGTGTGCGCGTGCGTGCGTGTGTGCGCGTGCGTGCGTGTGTGCGCGTGCGTGTGTGTGTGCGCGTGTGTGCGTGTGCGCGTGTGTGTGTGTGTGTGCGCGTGCGTGTGTGTGTGTGTGTGTGCGTGTGTGTGTGCATGTGTGTGTGCACCAACGAACCCTACCAGCGCATGGTACTGTGTGTGTGTGCGCGCGTGCGTGCGTGTGTGTGTGCACCAACGACCCCTACCAGCGCATGGTACCGTGTGTGTGTGCACGCACCAACAACCCCTACCATCTCATGGTTGTGTGTGTCTGTGTGTGTGTGTGCGTGTATCTGCATGTGTGTGGATTCACAAAAATGGACTGAAAGCAGTCTAGATTTAAATATTGACATTTAGTGCTGTTTAAACTGGGGCGGGATTGGAGAGGGAATCTCAATGTGTGAGAATATCTGACTGATAATGAAACCAGTGATCCAGTAAAATGGCACGGTCATTGCATGGCACACTCAAACCTGTAGTTCCTTTCAACCCTTTGATGTGTGGGATCACAGTGTGATTGGAATGTCCTTAACAGAACATTCTAATGCTGATGATGTCACAATCACTACCGGTAACTGAAAGCAGTGGAGTTCTAGAACACTGACTGCATGTCCTTCAGGGGGTTAAAGTGCTGGATAATGACTGAGATAATGACTGGGTTCCTGGCCTTCCCGTTGTGCAGGTGTACATCGCCGCCTTTTCCATCTCCGGTTACGCCTGGGCTCAGTACCGCAGCCGCTACAAGCCCTTCAACCCGGTCCTGGGAGAGACCTTTGAGTGCATCCGCGAAGACCGAGGCTTCCGCTACGTCAGCGAGCAGGCAAGACCGCCGTCCGCGGGTCACAGCTGCACTAGGCAAACGCTGTCCTGAAGGCTCCGGGACATGCTGGCTTTTCAGCCGGAGTTCTTTGGGTCAGTTGCAGGTTCATGCTCTGAGTGAGGTGTAATGCTGCCGTTAGCATTAGCATCACATGCTGCAGTTAGCATTAGCATCACATGCTGCAGTTAGCGTTAGCATCACATGCTGCAGTTAGCGTTAGCATCACATGCTGCAGTTAGCGTTAGCATCACATTTGCACTCATTTCGGTCTCCAGGTGTGCCACCATCCGCCCATCTCTGCCTGCCACGCTGAGTCGGAGAACTTCGCCTTCTGGCAAGGTAGGGCTCCGTGTGCATGCTTTACACTGAAAACCCCTAAACTCTCATCTAACTGATGCACTTTAATATAGCAGCCAATAGCAGTCCTGTCTCCTATTGTAGTTACATGGCTTTCTGTTCTCTGTACAGCCTGTGTTTGGATATGCATTGAATGCCTCATTTAGGGTAGAAAAATGCGAACTCTAACAATGTATGCTCTCCCCAACAGACCAGCGATGGAAGAACAAGTTTTGGGGAAAGTCTTTAGAGGTGATCTCCACTGGCATGGTCAACGTGACCCTTCCACGGTGAGCACTGGTTCTCCTGGTCCAAATGCAGAAACGGAAGTTTTCATTGGACGGTTGATTAACAGTCCGTTCACCTGCGCCATCTCTGACCTGCGCCTCCTCCCCTGCAGGTACGGGGACCATTACGAGTGGAACAAGGTGGTGACCTGCATCCACAACGTCCTGAGCCAGCAGCGCTGGCTGGAGCACTACGGCGAGGTGGTCATCCGCAACCTCAACAGCTCGGTCTGCACCTGCAAGATGACCTTCATCAAGGTGAGCCCGCCCATCACCAGCTCAAGGCTGGGCAGGAAAGTAACGGTGTAAGGGACCACGTTCTTGCAGTGTTTGTAGTACCAGAAACATTTTTTATTTAAGTAGCCAGAACCATTCGTATTGTGAGTATTGTATGTCATACATCAGTGGTCTGTCTTCTTTCTTCTGGTACAGTGGCGTTGAGTTGCGTGATGCCAAGTGCCAACTGTACTGGATGGTTGTGGCCTGTGCTTGCGGACTGTAGAGGCCTCTTACATGTGAACTGATGTATGTTTGCCCCCCCCCCCCCCCCGCAGTCGCGCTACTGGGGCTCAGACGGCACGAGGAACGAGGTGCAGGGCCAGGTCCTGAACGAGGCCGGTGAGGTGGTCCACAGATTCGGCGGGTCCTGGAGCGAGGGCATCTTCTGCGAAACGCTGCCCGTGCCTCAGTGCATCTGGAAGCCCAGTGAGTACCCCGCCCCCCAGGTCACAGCGGGACGGGTCCATGGGACGGGCCCGCAACGGTCCAGCCAATCAGAAAACACGGCCCAAACTTCTGAATCTCGGGACTGGTCCTTTGGTGACTCTTAATTCCCCACTTTAGGGCTGGGCGGTAACGCTCATCGTCTTCTCTTTAATTCTACCTGATGTGGTGGGAAAGATCAGACGCCGCATGAAATGCTTCCAGGGAAAAATGTTACCGTTGTGACTTGCTTGATGTTGATAAGACAGCCAATCAGCAGCAAGGTCATACAGCATGTGATCAAGTGATGTGGTTTTGAAAATGTGGAAGGTCTCAAGTTTGAATGCATACTACCACATCAGGTAAGATTAAAGAGAAAAATTAAGGCAATACACCACATGGTGGTGCTAATCGTTATCAGATAATTAGCACTGTGGTGTATCGCCCCCTGAAAACCAAAAGAACATGACCACAGGCCTGCTTTTATTGCAAGTGCAGCCCAAGGTTACAGAAACGTCAGGTACCCAACTGATCCAGGACCAGCTATCATTAATTCAGCAGCTCTGAACGGCTTTAACTGATCCTGGGTCAGTGTTTGGTGGTTGAGTTTAACCCTTTGAAGGGCAGTTTTTTGTTTTCTTTTTTTTTTTTGGAATGTTTTTTTCAACACAAAGTTTGTGTTCTAGAACTCCAGTTACCAGCATTGATTGTTACGTCATCAGTGTTTCAATGTTCAGTTAAGAGTATTCTAACCATGTATTGACCTCACACCACAAAGCCTTTAATGTAGTCCCACAGTCAGACAGCCCTTCCATCCCCACTGCATGTGGTATTGAGTGCTGCAGGTGCTACAGTGCTCTCCGCCTCACTGAAGGGTTTTGCTTATTTATTTATTTTTTCTTTCTGCAGACCCTCAGCCAGAAAACTCTTACCTCTACTTCAACTTCTCGCGCATGGCTATGGAGATGAACGAGCTGCTGCCCGACCTGGTGCCCCTGCTTCCCCCCACCGACACGCGGCTGCGTCCAGACCAGAGGTGAGCCCAGGGTCCCTCCGCTAGAGAGAGAGAGAGAGGCTCAGGGATGAGCCCCAGGTCCCTCCGCTAGGGAGAGAGAGAGAGAGAGAGAGGCTCAGGGATGAGCCCCAGGTCCCTCCGCTAGAGAGAGAGAGAGAGAGAGAGGCTCAGGGATGAGCACCAGGTCCCTCCGCTAGAGAGAGAGAGGCTCAGAGATGAGCCCCAGGTCCCTCCGCTAGAGAGAGAGAGAGAGAGGCTCAGGGATGAGCACCAGGTCCCTCCGCTAGAGAGAGAGAGAGGCTCAGGGATGAGCACCAGGTCCCTCCGCTAGAGAGAGAGAGAGGCTCAGGGATGAGCACCAGGTCCCTCCGCTAGAGAGAGAGAGAGGCTCAGGGATGAGCCCCAGGTCCCTCCGCTAGAGAGAGAGAGAGAGAGAGAGAGAGAGAGAGGGAGGCAGAGGCTCAGGGATGAGCCCCAGGTCCCTCCGCTAGAGAGAGAGAGAGGCTCAGGGATGAGCCCCAGGTCCCTCCGCTAGAGAGAGAGAGAGAGAGAGAGAGAGAGAGAGAGAGAGAGAGAGAGAGAGAGAGAGAGAGAGAGAGAGAGAGAGAGAGAGAGAGAGAGAGAGAGAGAGAGAGAGAGAGAGAGAGAGAGAGAGAGAGAGAGAGAGAGAGAGAGAGAGAGAGAGAGAGAGAGAGAGAGAGAGAGAGAGAGAGAGAGAGAGAGAGAGAGAGAGAGAGAGAGAGAGAGAGAGAGAGAGAGAGAGAGAGAGAGAGAGAGAGAGAGAGAGAGAGAGAGAGAGAGAGAGAGAGAGAGAGAGAGAGAGAGAGAGAGAGAGAGAGAGAGAGAGAGAGAGAGAGAGAGAGAGAGAGAGGCTCAGGGAGGAGCTCGCTGCTGGGGTGGCGGTCCTCACCTGTACACAGGGCTGAAGTTGTGGATTTCCAGACAGACGTGATGCCAACATAAATGCAGTTACCTCACCTTCGCTGCAAATCTCCACTTTATGTTTAAGCTTTGCAGTCCTACTGGGTAAGAACAGATCCAGCAGGCACCTTCAGATGGGTTGGGTTCAGACTGCAGTGTTGCTCCTGCTGCTCCTCGCGGCTGTGTAGTGCCAAACTGAGCGCGTGCAAATCCCTCTGCTCTTCAGGCTCCTGGAGGAGGGAAAAGTGAACGAGGCGGACAAAAAGAAGGACGAGGTGGAGGAGAAGCAGAGGGAGCGACGGAGGGCCATGGAGAAGAGAGGAGAGAAGCACATCCCTCGTTTCTTCACGTGAGTGCGGGGGTCACATGGTCCTAACCCTAATGCCGGGCTTCTGAGCAGTGCTGAATGTGCAGAAAGCCAAGGGAAGGCCTTTCTGCAACACTTTCATTGTTACTTAGACTTCTCTCTCGTCTGCATTCTTTATAAGTCTGTCTCCTGGCCAGGCTTGATCTTGCTGTGACTAATAATAATACATCGCTCCTTTTCTCCCGGTCAGGAAAACGCTGGATGAGAGTGGCAGAGAGGTTTGGGTCACCAACGGAACCTACTGGAAAATCCGGGAACAGCCAGGATTCGCCAACACCGAAAATCTGGACCTGTGGTGCTGAGGCGGCCCCGGCAGGGACTGGAACCCGGAACCTGGACTCGAACTGGGATGCCTGTGTATCATAGCCAAAAACATTGCTTTTTATTATATCACACGTGTCATCATTTTCCTTTTCCAAGACGGGTGTGAGGTGGGAGCGTGGAGGAACTGCTCCCCCTGGAGGAGGGGCAGGGATCGCGCTGACGGGACGCATTGGGGGCCTCTGCGGTCCTCCTAAGCACCGGACGGAACCCTACCCATGAACACGTGAAAAGCAGGCAATCCGGACGGCGGCGGAACCCCGCGGGCTCGAAAGCCGCGAGCTTACGCCAACGCCACTTCGTTCATCTCTGGAAAAAGCACAGCTGCTATCCCCAGTAGCATACAAATCTAGATTTTAAAGAAGCTTGTATATTTATACATTTTTATGAAGGGAACCGTTACCGGAATAGTGATTTATTTAACATGTTTAATGTACTTTTGTTTATTTGTTGTTGCTCTAAGGAGATTGACTCTTTGTATTTTAAGGCAGTTGTTTGGGGAGGAGGTTTAAACAGACGAATGAAGGTTGACTGCTTTATGTTCTTTCTATAAATTCTAGTATTTACTTGCGACGTATAGGTGCCTTTAATGATGTTTTTGTCGTGGTACACTGGTGTTGGAGCACATATGAAACCTCCCATCTTCACCTCTTTACCTGGGAAAGAGGTTGTCTTAACTTTGCACAAGTCTTCCTGCTGTTTACCTCGGGGATGGTCAATGTGTATGTGCTCTAAGTTTTATATGCTATATGCAAACCTGGGTTCTTCTGACATTTTTATTATCACTGTGCTCATGTCTTCTGAAGTCCTGCTTGCAGTTGATACTATGAAGTATTTTTTTATGGACGTCTCAACAGCAGATGTATGAGAAGATGATCTTTATAAAACCTGTTAAATATATAGTGGAATTATTTTAAGACTCCGAAATGTATGTATATGCAACCTATTTTGATCAGGTTCAAATAAATATTAAAATAAAATTGAATCCAATGATTGAAAGAGCAGTCATTTAAGGTTCTCGTTCGTTAGTATGTTGTCACTGGGGACTGCAAACTTAACTATCAGGTAGCCTATGAGTTTTAGGTGATCAGATTTTAAACTGGTACAATGGGGAGTATCAGACTCCTAATGACACAAATTTAATGTCAATTCTGTGGCTTCATTGTTTTGCACAGTTGACATTACCTTTCAACACTGGTCAAAGTATTGTACCTTTACTGAAGTTTGGGTCATATTCTAGCCATTTTCTACTGTAAAGGATAGACATTTTAGTCAAACTAACTTGATACCGAGGTCCAGAATTAAACTAACAATATTTGCATTTGTCTTTTTTGGGTAATGCATCATTCATTATATTCCCATTTTATTTTCCTTGTGTGCATATTGGGTGACAGGACCCATATTTCATCACAGGAAAGGACTGCAGAGATGAAACCACATCTACTCATTACCACTTCAGCAGTACCAGAGTGAATAATTTCCTCTATGACCAACTGCAGACTTGTTTTCATTGAGATGGCAGCCAGTCTACTTGGAGCCAAGAGGTGCTCAAGAGAGCAGAATCTCCAAAGAGAACACTGAAAGAAAACAGAAATGCTACAGGATGCCCTGGCGAAAGATTCAGGTGTGGGAGAATGGCTGACCTGCCTCATCATTGACAGAAGGAGGGGAGAGGTCACAGCATCTAAAATTGACCAATCAAAGAAGAGTCCCCATTCATAGGGTAGCTGAGTCTCTGCCTATATACCAATACTCCCACCCCCAGCCAGGGTTTTGATTCTCTGCCATAACACACTATACTGTGATCTCATCGCTATCATAACTTAATTTCCCTCATTCTGTCCAAAGATGGATGAAATTAACTAAAACCCATTAAAATGCCTCGCTCAATCTCTGCCATATCACTGATTCAAACCTCACTTCAGAGTTCAGAATTCACCAAACTTCCCAGGACATACCTTCTGCTAATGCCATGACATCATCACCACATGTCATGAGGGAAATCTGATTCACTGTTATGGATATCTGTGGCTTCACGTGTTTTCTGGTAACTTCAGATTACTGTCTGGCACTATGCGTACATTACCGTTCAGAAGGGATAAATTACCTTTGTTAAGCACAGTATTAATGCTACTTCGCAATCATACATTGATGCATTTACATAGGACAATTTCTTATGCAGACATGTTTACAAGGTCTAATTAAAAAGCAGTGGGAGTGAACAAAAAGACAAAACAAAAATAAATACAAGTTACCAAATAAATACAAAAATAAAGTACACAATGGCAGAATGTGTATTAATTAACATAAGATCAATATACTTTACTTATACCATATGAAAGTGAACTTTTTTTACATTAAAATAAAAACATTACGTAGCCTAAATCGCTATCGTACTGGATTATGGTGCCAAACGTGAGATACATTAGAATTCATTCGCTATGAGAAGGCTATTTTTACAACGCTGCTCGCTATTTTCTATTATCTACATAAAAACATAAACGCACACTACATTAAGACTATGGAGTAGGCTACGGCTGTAGTCTTCTACTGAAAAATAAAATAAAACCAACTCTGGCGGTTAGACCAGAGACTGTAAAAAATGGGTTAGACCCTATCCGGATGTGCCATTGACTTCTTTTACAACAGCAGATTCATCTGACCAACAATCTCCTTGTGGAATATTAATAACTGCATTAGCAATCATAATCTGAACATATATCATATGTACATAATCACTGTATTGCTTAATGCTTTTCTATTTATTTTAATGTTTAAACGGTTCGTCGTGCCTCTATACTCCGCCGTGGCGAATCTGATCAGTGAAATGGACTGAGTGCAAAAACAGAAGGAAGGGAAGCGGCTTTGAGTGAACAAAGGAGACGCTTGTGGTGCGGGGGTGAGTCGGTCTTTTTTTGTTCGATTAAACGGTTTGATGACCGATGTATAAATTTAGATAAGTGGTAGAATACTTGTGCTTTAATTGTGCTATTACGCTACTCATGAACACCGATTTTGTTTCGGTAAATTGAATTTCATCGTTATCTAGCTTGCTAGCTTAGCCATTTATTAGCTAGCGACATGTTGCAGCCATTGATTCATTTCCTCGCTTGCTATTTTAACCTAGCTTGCTATGTTCGCTGCAGTGCATCAGTCATTATTTAGCTAGCTGCCTGGCTAATGTTGCTATAGTTGGCTACACTTAATCATCGAGCAGGCTACGTATTTCCTCTATTTTTATCATTTTAGTATTACCACTAGAACCATAGTGCTCGTATGTTTAGCCAGCTGGCGATAGTTCGTGCTGTCGTTTCTCTGCAAGATAAGTTAGCTACGTTAGCTTTCTAGGTTCGCTAATTGTTTGCTTCCAAGCAAGCATAGTTAACTAACTAACGAACTTTGGCTTGCCATTCATAATAATACATAGGCTATAAGACCGGCTATACACCAGACCGAGTGGAGCAGAAAACATTTTAGCTAAGTGTTTCATTGTAAGTTGGGCCTGATTGGTTGTATGGCTATCTGGCTAGCGCTAGTCGATCTGTTGTTTTTGTGATTAGCAACATTAGCAAGTTGGCTAGCAAATGTGACTTTTGGATTACGAGTCCTGTGACCGACGTCGCTTGCTAGTTGTACCGTGGCTGTCTGTGTGTTTTGTGGCTGTGAAAAATGCGTTTTTGTGTTGTCTGTTAAGCAGACTCGATTGGTTATTTGAAGTGTTGACATATATATTTGTATGCTGCATAAGGGATCATAATTTGGCATCATTGGCGCATCTGTCTAGATCGAGAAGATGAAATAAAGTGTAAATAAAGTCTGTGAAACACACCACGCTGCTTTTCCCCCCCATTCTAAAAAAGATGTATTTATTACAGAATCAATGACCGGAATAGCTTGATATCTTCCATCCGTCAGCCAAGATGTCAAGTAAGGAAATTTCAATTCATGTGGTATCAAGGTAGCAACAACCAATCTGTAAGGTGGTTCTTCGTGGCAATTTATGGCAGTATGACTCCATCTCTCCCTCCATATAAATGTCTCTTGTGCAAGTAGGAACTTGGCCCATCTCAGCCAGCCATTTTAATTTTTTAAATCTTATAACACTTAGTAATGACTAATTTCATTCATACAACATGACTCTGGTCATGAAATAAAACCTAACCCATATGGCACCAAATCATTTGAATGTGAAGTTTCTCATTACAAAAAAAGAAAGAAAAGAAAACAAACCAAAAAAAAAGAAAACCTGACATGAATTTCTCCCCTTTTCTCCCCCCATGCAGAAAGGCCATCTTATGCCCCTCCCCCCACCCCAGCCCCCACTACAGTAAGTATTCCAGAGACCGAGACAGGGGCCTATTATCTGCTAAAGATAATGGAGTATGTACCGTTTCTGCCATACCCAACGAATGTTTGCGCCACTGAATGAAAGAATGAGTTGGGCACAGTGGCCTTTAATTATTATGCCGCTGTGCTCATTTGGAAAAGGCATGTATTTATCTGTATTCACCTGACTCCAAGGGTTAAGGTGTTGGAAGGCCTAGGACCCCCCCCCCCCCCCAAATAAAATGACCATGAATATGGTTATAATAATAGAACAAACCCACCCCCCTCATTTGATAGCCATTACACACAGGGAGTGTCAGTAATGCCAATGAAAGCTCATTCCCGCTTTGGGGGGTACTGCTTCTGCATGACTTTGGGTCTTCTCCTTCCATTCATTATTTCTTTTTTTTGTCCTCCCCTCTTTCTTTGTGTCATTTCTCATTCGTGTTTTTGTCTCATTTGTTTCCATCAGCAAATGCCCAACACCCCAGGGTTTGTGGGATACAACCCTTACAGCCATCTGGCCTACAACAACTACAGGCTCGGAGGAAACCCAGGCAGCAACAGCAGGGTAACGGTAGGAACATTTACAATCCAGAGCGGAGCAGGGTCTCAGAACCGACCGCGGTGAGGCGCAATGGGCCGCAGCAGAATCGCAAAAACAAAACAAACAAAAACCCCAAAAACCAGAACGCCAGGCTAGACAGGGAAGGGCCGAGAGCTTCTGCTCTGAAGCTCTGTGACAAGTTTTCTGTATTGAATGGATGAGCAGTCTCTCTCTCTCTCTCCCTCTCCCCCCCTCCCTCTCTCTCTCTCTCTCTCCCTTTTGTTCCTACCCTCTTCTCTCTCTTTGTCTCTCTCTCTCTCTCCCTTTTGTTCCTACCCTCTTCTCTCTGTCTCTCTCTCTCTCTCTCTCTCTCTCTCTTTTGTTCCTACCCTCTTCTCTCTCTCTCTCTCTCTGTCTCTCTCTCTCTGATCTGGATTCCAGCTCACACTAGGCCTTTTGTTCTCCATTCCATTTAAAGTCTACACACTTGCAATACACTTCAGGTTCTTTGCATACATACATATATACACACACATATGTATACATATTTATATACACATATTTATATATGTGTATATATATTAGATACACACAAAAACAAAAGTCAGCAGCTTGAAATTGATGTCCTTTCGCTTAATGGCGGTCGATCATTTCATGGACATGTCTTCTTTTCCGGTCACTTCATGGCAAATCCAAAATGCCCGCCACCTATACCTCTGCCTCTGCCTATACCCCAGTCTCCCTTCCCCCCCCCCGGCTGGCCCCTCTCTGTGTACCTGCCTGCCCTCATTCGTCTGCCCCATAACTGCCAACAGCCCAGAGAACTGTGATGTCGTGTTGCTATGGCGCCTGGCACCCGTTGGCATGGCTTCTGCCTGGAGGCTGCCCGTTTGCTCCAGTGGCGTTTGCTTGTCGTAACTGCCGCCCAATCACGGTGCTCCGTGTCCTGTGTGTTTCACTGACTGCCCCGATTCAAGCAGGCGCCATCTTCCTGCTCTGAAAGACATCCATCCTTGTATTCAGCCAAATTGCTTTTTTTATTTCTTCTCCTGCAATGACTGCTGAACGCGGAAACGTTTGTGGAAGTTTCCAGTGCAGATGCGGATTCTCTTCACCCGGCTGCGTATCCCATGATCACCTCGTGTTCTGTGTGTCGGTTTGTGTTTCTGTTGCGCTGTAGGGTGGCATTCTTCATCTCTGTGCCAGGCGTTGGCACGGGCCCTGCACTTATTGGTGTGTGTTTTGTACGTTTTATTTTCCACCCAGAATTCATCAGGGATCACAATTCCAAAACCACCGAAGCCCCCAGACAAGCCTTTGATGCCGTACATGCGCTACAGCAGGAAGGTAAGCCCCCCCCCCCCCCCCCCCCCCCCCCCGCCCGCGCTCCAGCCAGCGACCGCCCCCTCGCCAGCCTTCTGACCTTTGACCTCGCGGGTTCTGTGTGTTTCGCTGTGGAGTTTGTAAAGAGCAAGGTTAAACCATATGGCCTCCTCTGGTCTGTGACCTCTCTGCTCAGGTTTACAGTATTGACCCCCCCCCCCCCCCTCCTTGCCCCCAACCCTCCCCGTGTCTGGTTCTCATCATCAGGTTTGGGACCAAGTAAAGGCCTCCAATCCAGATCTGAAGCTATGGGAAATTGGGAAGATAATCGGTGGCATGTGGAGAGACCTCACTGATGAGGAGAAACAGGACTACTTGAATGAATACGAAGCAGAGAAGGTTGGTCTACAGGGCGTGGCTGTTTTGGTTTGACCTGGTGTGTGGGGTGGGCGGGGTGTGTGAGGGGACCTCGGGGGCGGGGTGCGGAAGTGTCCCAACGCCACTTCTCGCCCCCGCCCTCTCTCTCAACGGTGCCATAAGGGGGACATCCCAGATGAAATTCGGCTTTGCTTTGGCTTCGTTGGAGCTTCACGGGCTCGAGGCCTGCTCAGGAACGGGCAGGCGGCACATCTGGCTCTGCAAAACTATCTTTGGGAATACTCTGGAGATCCACGCACTAAATTCCCTACAATCCCTGAGACTGTGTACACAATACTGGCTTTCAGATCTGGTCACAGTATTGTTAGTGGTCCTCTGTTCTTGTGTACCTGTGGGTGTGTTTACCTGCTCCTGTGCTATTCTCATGTTCTGTCATGTTCATATTTTGTCATCGTTCAGATGCCCCTGACCACTGACAACTTAAATGCCTGAGAAATGCACTATGATCAGCGCAGCAGTGAAACGTGACGCTGGAATTGGCCTGCGCCTCGACTGCGGTCCACAATTCAAGTTAAAGACGGGCAGAGAAGCTCTTAATTCAGGTGGCGAGTGCAGCCTCAGAGCTCAGAGCTCATACTCGACGAGTTTAGTCCTTCTCTCGTCTGTTGTGGTGCGAGATGACGCTGAAGAATCTGTCCAAGTGAGAGACCAGCAGCACCTCCGTTTCAGGCTGGTCTGAAATGTAGGAAATTAACTGACTATCACGGTCGATACACCAGAGTTACATTTTTATAGTTAAAAATTAAAAGTAAATCAGTCAAATGAGTTGTCAGCATGGTTAGCACCATTCATCGCATACGTTGGCTTCCAGTTCTGTCTGTGAACACAGTTTCTGGAGTTTTGAGTGACGTGTCTTGGCAAAAGCAGGTTTTCAGTGTCGTGACTCCTCCCACGTTCTGTTATCGAATCTGTGACTGTGATTGGCAGCCCCAACGGGAAGCGTGATTGGCCGTTGTCACTCAGCAATTGGGGGAGGGTTTTCAGTGGGCTGGGTCATCCCGTGGGTGATTGGATGCCTCCCAGCTGAGCTTGACCGCCCAGTGGCCCCCTAGTGGCCGGTGGGCTGCAGTGCGAGGGAGAGACGGCCGGTGGCACCGTGGGCGAATCACTGGGCCGTCGGCGTGGAGACCGGCCTGTGAATTCAACTGGACACCCCAAATTGGGAGACCATTAATAAAAATTAAAAATAATTATTTGTATATATATATTTTTGTGGTTACAAAAAAAGGGGCTAAAGAGTTAGAGGTAAGAGCAGTATTGCTCCATTATGCAGGTGAAGCAGGTGAAGCAGGCGTCCTGCAGTCGGCTGAGGGGTGGGGTGTGAGAGGCGGTCCGCGGTGCCAATCGAGCCGTCAGTGCAGGCCTCTATAAAACACCTGTTCCAGCTGCCTGCAGCCCAGTGAGAGACAGTGGAGAGGCTGCAGGCTAATCACTGCTACAGACTACCGGCTTGTCTTATGGCAGCCTGTTAACTCCTGGGGTTGCCTGGGAATCGGGAGTAAAAAAACAGGAAGATTGTAATTGTTCAAATGCAAATTATTTGTCCTTTGAATTGCTTCATAGCAATAAAATACGCTAATAATAGAAATGGTGTGAAGCATGAATGTTTATATGCGTGATGCGTATATAAACGTTTTTGGGCTTGAGCTGAGCTGGAATGCGTGTCGTTTGGGGGTGCTGCAGCCCCCGTGAGCGTGTGAAGGGCGGGGTTTCTGACGGCCCCGCCTCGCCCTTCTCCGCAGATCGAGTATAATGAGTCCATGAAGGCCTACCACAACTCGCCGGCCTACCTGGCCTACGTCAACGCCAAGAGCCGCGCGGAGGCCGCGCTGGAGGAGGAGAGCCGGCAGCGCCAGTCTCGCCTCGACAAGGGCGAGCCGTACATGAGCATCCAGCCCGCCGAGGACCCCGACGGTACGGCCGCGCCCCCCACCCCGCCCCCACTGCCCCACCGCCCCGCCCACCACCCCGCTCTGCCCCGCCCCCACTGCCCCACCCTGCCCCTAACCCCACCGCCCCGCCCTGCCCCCCCCACTGCCCCACCCTGCCCCCACTGCCCTGTCCCGCCCCGCTCTGTCCCGCCCCCACCGCCCCGCCCTGCCCCGCCCCCACCGCCCCGCCCTGCCTCCCCCACCGCCCCCACTGCCCTGCCCCACCCCCACCGCCCCGCTCTGCCCCGCCCCCATTGCCCCGCCCTGCCCCACCCCCACCGCCCCGCTCTGCCCCGCCCCCACTGCCCCACCGCCCCGCCCCGCTCTGCCCCGCTCTCTACCACCCCGCCCTGTCACCTCCAAAAGATTATTTCTGCCGAGGGGGGGGTCACGTGTGTCATGTCTCTCTGTCCCCCCCCCCAGATTACGACGACGGCTTCTCCCTGAAGCACACGGCCGCCGCCCGTTTCCAGCGCAACCACCGGCTGATCAGCGACATCCTGAGCGAGAACGTGGTGCCGGACGTGCGCTCCGTGGTCACCACCGCCCGCATGCAGGTGCTCAAGCGCCAGGTGCAGTCCCTCATGGTCCACCAGGTACGGCACCCCGCCCACCCCCACACCATGGCCCGATCTGCCCCCCGCAGACCCCCCCCCCACCCCCACACGCGCCGAGGCCGGCAGTCTCCGCTGCAGAGCCCTGTGAGACGTGATTGGTTCCTTCTGACCCGCAGAGGAAGCTGGAGGCGGAGCTCCTGCAGATTGAGGATCGCCACCAGGACAAGAAGAGGAAGTTCCTGGAGGCCACGGAATGCTTCAACAACGAGCTGAAACGGGTGCGTGTGCAGCGGCTAACCGGCTCTCCTCCCGGCGGCCCCAACCGGCTCAAACCGGTTCTCTCTGCCCACCGGCAGCTACAAGCTGCGAGTCTTTAGAGGTTTCGGGAATCGCAGTGTGAAAAGGTTTATGATTAAATGTTTAAATAATGGGCTGTTACCATCCGAAGCTTGCTGGGCTTTTTTTCAGTTTATAGAAAAACAAGACGGGCCAAACCCATTTCTGTTTCTCCCGAGAGTCGTTTTCTCACACATCCCGGCGGCTGGTGATCGAGTGCAGAAGTTACGCAACCCCAGAGCTGACAGGTGCATTCACGCGTGACGAGGATGTTCCCTGAGCTGCTGCAGCCCTTTGGCCGTGGGTTTGACAAGCTGCATAACAACCTGCTGTCAAAACTGCCAGTTAAGCGTTCAGTTTGAGTCTGAGATGTGAGGGCTGAGGGGATCGGAGGCGTGTTTCCCACACAGTGTGAGGCGTGTTTCCCACACAGTGTGAGGCGTGTTGTTAGTGCACAGGAGCACGAGCGCGACTGACCCCTGACCCCTGTGCGATGACCCCTGACCCCGCGCGTTTCCCCAGCTCTGCGCGCTGAAGGTGGAGGTGGACATGGAGAAGATCGCGGCGGAGATCGCGGCGGCGGAGGAGGCGGCCCGGCGGCGGGCCGAGGAGCGGGAGAGGGAGGTGGCGGAGCAGGCGGAGAGGGCCGCCGCCGCCCCCGAGGAGGAGCAGCCGCCCGCCGCCAGCGAGAAGCCGGCCGAGGAGCCCGCCGACGGCCGGCCCAAGAAGAAGAAGAGGAAGGACGGGGAGGAAGAGGAGGAGCCCGCTGCCATGGAGATGGGTAGGCTCCATACACAAATTACTCTTTGTGAAAGTCTCCCCTGTGATTGGCTGCTCCAGGCAGTGGGTACGCAGGGCTCTCATACTCTTCCTCATGTGATGAAGGATGCTTTTACTCTCACTGTAGGTTACCCACCAGCGCCCTCATCTCCATTTCTGTCCTCTTTGGCTTCTGTGGCACAGAGCGCTTGCAGACATGCAAACTGCACATTTGATTCCCTTCCAGAAAAGGCTTTGCAGACCATGGTGTTCAGACTCCTGCTACGGTTTAATGAGTGAAAAAAAACCCCGGCACAGATCTCTAAGGGTTTTAAGGGAATAGATTTCAGTATTGTGATACGTGGTTGTTTATTTAGTTTTATTGATACCTACCTAAATGCCTCTCCAGAATCCCCAGAATTCTTTCATGTTGGTTTTGGGAGATCTGTTTCTGCAAATCTACGGTTCTGTAGGTTTTCACTTCAACCTTAATTTGGCACACCTGATACTATTAATTAGCAGCTGAAGGAGATCTCTAGCTGTTGAATGAGGTGTGGTTTGTTCGGGTTGGAGTGAAAACCTGCAGGATGGTAGATCTGTAGGGACTGCCGCTGCCAGGACTGATTGCTTGTGGTTAACCGGCAGCAGCAAGTTGGAGAGAAACGATGTTTGGTTTAGTGGGCGGAGTCGGTGGGCCCCGGTTTAAACCCTGCGCTCTCATTGGCTCCCGCACAGATGAGCCGCGGCCGGAGAGCCAGCGGGCGAGCGAGGAGGCAGCGGGCGGCGGCGAGGACAAGGAGAGCGTGCCGGAGGGCGGCGACAGCGTGATGGAGGAGGGGACCAGCGACAGCAACACCAGCTCCGAGAGCACGGGAACACCTCCCGATGACACCCTCCCGCCCGAGCCCGCCCCCGAGGAGGGGCCCAGCAACAAGCCCGAAAGACCCCCCCCCCCCCCTCCCGCCTGAGCCCGCCCCCGAGGAGGGGCCCAGCAACAAGCCCGAATGACCCCCCCCCCCTCCCGCCTGAGCCCGCCCCCGAGGAGGGGCCCAGCAACAAGCCCGAATGACCCCCCCCCCTCCCGCCTGAGCCCGCCCCCGAGGAGGGGCCCAGCAACAAGCCCGAATGAGTCCCCCCCCCCCCCCCCCCCCAAAACAGCGCTGACCACTCCCCTGTCCCGCACACCCCACCCCCCCACCCAGCAGCCCTCAGTCATAGTCCGTCAGTCATTGCCACACGTTTTTAACCTCGCCTGGATCCTGCTGCAGCAGCGCACTTTCCACACGGGAATGCTACTGAGCGTGTGCACGACTCCGCAGTGTTACCCGCGCTGCTGAGGGGAGGTGCAGGGTTCACTGTGTGGTACCGTTTCCCCCCATCTGTCCCAGCCCCCCCCCCACCACCACCACCACGCGGATGGCGGTGACGCTCATGAATTTCAGCGAGGCCCAGTGCTGCAGGCTGGGTGTGCGCGCAGTAGAACGCTCAGCGCTAATCCGGCTCTGTCTGAGCACGTGCGAGTCGCGCTGGGGCCGCCTGCGCTCTGTAAGTGTCGGTCTAACGCTCAGCGCGTCCTGCGCGGGAGCGGGGGCGAGCTCGCGCACTCGCCGCTGCTGCTCACCGGCTTCAGCAGGTTCATTTTGCTTCGTTAGGGTCTTTCCTTTTTATTTACCCCATTTCCCGTATAGCCTCGTCACGTTTATGTAGTTCCTCTTAGCCCCGCCTCCCAGCCCTCTTTGTTTCTTTTAGTATTTAATTGTCTTAGAAAGAGAAAACGATTCAACTGTACGCAGGTTTTTATCTTTGCTAGTTCCATTTTTGTATCGCTGGATTTGATTCCCCAAATAAAATTTAAACCCACGTCTTTTGATTCATTATTTGTCAAAACTTCAGTTTCTTATAGTCTGTAACAAGGATTATATGAGTTGGGAAAGATGGTTCAGGTGAGCTTCAGATTCTCTTTTTCAGTGGAGTATGTTTCATTATTCTTAATTTTAATCATAGTTTTATCCATGCACAAGATTACTGAATAGCACCCATGGACGCAATTTTTTTAGTTCCACAATATCAGGACAAATTTGCAGTTGTAATTTTGCTTGCTCTACCCTGGTCCCCAGGCTACTGATTCAAATACCTGCAAAAATAAGTACAATCAAATGTCGAAAATCTTTGACTGTGTAGCCTGTTTGCATCCACCGGTGTTATTGGCCATTTAAACTAATATTTCATCTCCGGACAAGAAGTTAGGCATTTGCTTGAAGGTAACTCTTAGTTGAGATTGTTTGATATTAGTCACCATTCTCCACCTTCTTTGCCCACAGCTTCAAACAAACGACTGATTAAAAAATTGCCAACGGCTGCTTGTCATTAATGCACCGTAATTATAAAACAAAATTGTTGGAATTTACCGCAATTACAGAGGGCTCTAGATAGTGCTTACGTTCATTTTTGGCTCCGTCAACAATCTTGCTCACGGTTATAATTTTGGCGCCTCACGTGACGTAAAACTAGGACAGTTATTCGTCGCTGTGTGGGAAGAAATGGCGGTCGGATTTAAAAAATGCAAATTCTGGTGATGGTCAACAGAAATTTTAGTTTTATGTTTGTGCAAAAAGACTATTGAGACAGTCTCTTAAAATATTCTGGACTACAGAGAGTTGTCGAAGTAGCCCTGGGGTTCTCGGTAAAATGTAGAACGCTGATGGATTACATATTGAGTAAAAAGCTCCAACTCTGGTTTCTGTGAGCAGTTCACTTGCAGTGTCGAGTTCACAGCACGGACGTGTGCTTCCTTGGCTTTCCATAATTATATTAGATACAGCTGGTTTTGCAGAAAACATGCTAGGCTAGATATCAATTTGGCAATCACTGTGACTTAATTTGCGGCAGTATTTGATCATATCAGCACTTGTTTTATTTACAAATTAAGGCAAATACCCGTTTCATTTGTTATTTTGAAAAACGCCGTCAAAACAATATAACGTTATGTAGTCTATAGACCTTAAAGCTTATTTATTTAAGCATGTTTTATTATTTTTGCCGTTGTAAAAGTGTGGTTTAATAATTTAGCTTGATGGACATTCTAAAAGCTCGTCATTATCATAATCCAAAAAATAATTCTCGCTTATTTAATTTTATTTTTTTTGCTGGACCGCAAGGCGAATGCAATACAGTTGGCTATCGCTGCATGTGGTCATGAGGCCAGGCGACCGTCCAGAAGCTCTCCGACAGATGAGGAAGCTCGGGTACTCAATTCAGTCAGATCTTCGCAATCAGTTACGATGTGCAGTCACGGTTTGCGTCTCTCTCTTGCCCTGCTCTCTCTCGTTTCTGGCGCTGCGTCTGAATACTCCACTAAGACCGACTCCGATTACGATTTCGGCGACTACCGAGGCAAGTGGTGTTTGGATGAGCACGGGTTTGTGTACAACATTGGGGAAATCTATTACCCCAGTCCCACGTCTTGCCCCTGCACCTGCACCAACGATGGACCTCTCTGCGTGAAGCCCCAATGCCCGCGGATACACCCACGCTGCACGCGCATCCGTTACCAGTCCTGCTGTCCAGTCTGCGAAGCTGTGGGCAAAGCGTGCGTGCACGCGGGCAAAACCTATAAAGTCCTAGAGGAATTCAAGGTAAGAGTTCATTTTTTGAAGTTCAGGGAAAATTCAGTAGAAATAGTGGAAACTGCCATTGGCTTACTGCACTCAATAACGGTGTGTGGGATGCTGTGTAGTATCTTACCAAAACAAAAAAAAGAAAAAGAAATGATCTTAGAAGAACTTTTCAAGACCATGCAACTCCGTATTTGCTTGATTGCAGCACAACGACACGTACGGCGAGTGCACAACCATATTGAAAGATTATTTTGTTAGGTTGATACAGTGCCAACAAACTCCTGACTCTTATGTAAGTACTTTATTGATGCGAACAGCGTAGAGGATAATACACAGCCAGTTGGCCAGTAGTTTATTGTACTCGTTACACCATTGATTTCCAATACAAACCATTACATAAGTCTTGTTTCCATTAAAGTTCAGCAACTGCCTACCTTGGCGGACGTCGGCACGAGGTGTTTACCCTTCTCGTGCACGCGTGAGCAAGCATAGAAGCTTGTAGTTACTGTGGCCGAACTGTCTGCGAGGTAGTGAGCACCCAATAGCTATTTCGACTGAATTTTACTGTATCGCAAGTTTAATCCCAAGGCAATACATTTCAGCGTTACTATTTTAGCTGCTCTTGATTTGTGTGTAAGCATTGGAATTGTATTAGATTGGAACGACGGACTGTTTCTAATAAGTAACTTAGAGGACCATCCAAAGATGGAATATGATCGGATGAGTGACAAACCACAAATATACCACAATAAGTAATTGGTATCATCATAGACATTTTTTTGCACATTTCCCACAAAAGCAATGAGCATATTGCATATGTGCATATTTTGTAATATTTGAGTTTTTGACAACTAAAATGTAATGAACTGCTTTTTTCCCATACAGAAAAGGTATAACTTCAGAAGGCCACGTCAGTCCATTCTGGTTTTTGCAGTTAAAATGTATTCAGCATCTAGTCTGGGATCTTTTGGAATCTCAGAAACATCACAAGAATATTTTGCTGTTAGTTGGGTGGAGTGCCAGCAAGCCATTGAAGGGAATCAGGTCTTATGTAACGGGGTGGGGGGCAGCTATTGGGCCTGTAGTTTATTGTGCATATGATGAGTCCCAAGGCCATTGATTTCCCCCACATTATGTAAGCCTGGGGTCAGTTAGCCTGCTACTGTATAGCTCAGCATGCCAGTGCAGTGGCTTCTTTTACACCAGCTCAAGTCATTCATCGTAACTGCATTGATTTCAGGCCAGTCTGATCTCCCCTCAGTGCAGTGAGAGGAAGACGTATGCATGTAACAGCACCGCGTATCTGGGCTTCCTGTTTACCAGGCCAACGCGTTCTCTTTCCCATGTTGTGATGTTACTCATGCGATCTACACGTGATCAGGGAAAAGTCTTCTTTACCTTGTCTTTACGCTGCCAGAGGAACAGGACAGATGTGTTTTGGTTACCGGGGAGCGTGCGGCCTCTCTATACACCGTCTCTGTGAGCGCAGCACTACACACCTGCTGTTATGGCTGATGTGACACATGAAGTATTGAACTGAATAGAGGAAGGCAGGGAGGGGTGGAGCTGTACAGGAAGCCAGCGAATGAGGGGCTCCTTTCCTCCAGACCCAGAATATCAGCCCTGTAACTCCACCAGGAGCCTGCCAGCCTGTCTGCCAGGAGCAGAATCAGACTAACCCACCATCTTAAGGCCCGTTTCCAGCAGGAAAGGATGACTGTCCGTCACAAAATAATGATTCAAATGAGTGGAAGTGCAAGTCTTCCTCTCTTCTATGCCATAGTAAGTGTGAAAATGAGGTGTAGCTGTAATTACTGCCCATTCCGTGTGTGTGGTGACTGGCATCCATGTTCAACAGTGAAGCCTTCTCTGCTCTGGGTGCTGCTGAAGGATTTATAGTTTATATAGTCATGGTTATTGCTCCCAGTAGAAGCGGGTCTTAACAGCTACCAGTGGAGTCTACAGCCATGTAAACAGAAATAAAAGCCAGTCAGTTGGGTGGAGGGAGGGGGAGGTGCTCTGGCTGGGAAAGGCATGATGTCATCCCCCGGAACCTGGGGGGGGGGGGGGTCATCTCCAACGCCCCGCGGCGGCGTCAGGATGTGCAGCGGCGGGACGCGATGATGTCACTCGCGGGCGTGCCGCCGCTCTGCTGGGCCGCCTGCCCTGGCACCTGCCCGCGCCAGCTTTCCATTGGTGGTGCCAGGCAGCTCAGGTTCCCCTGCGTGCCCACGGAGTTAAAATAGTGCCGGACCCGCGGTGAGTCGCTAGATAAACAGGCCCTGTGCTCGCTCAACCCCCCCACCCCCTCTCCAGCCCCCCCTTCCCAAACACACTGAAACGGTAAAATCATCCGTATGAATCCTGGCAGAATCGTCCGTGGTGATGGAAAATATGATGTCATTACTGTGCCACTTATGTATAACCTCGCAATCCTGGGGAACAGGTTCTGTTTTTTACACACATGCACACTCTCTCTCTCTCTCTCACAAGTCTCTCTTGATTGGTCCTCCTTGTGAGGTAACAGCCAATTGGTGTGTACATGTATCCTTGAGAAAAGCTGGATATTCTTCTAGATGCTGAAGTTCTGCTTCAAACGGAAGACATTCGGTATATGGCATTGCTATATAAACAGTCAGTCCTTTCCTGTGCGTGATCTTATTTTTGAGTGAAGACATCTGTTTCTCTGCGTTGAAATTTGAAAGCTAGTAAAACCATATAAAAGGCAACTTGAAATGTGTACTCTCCACATTGCAGTGATCTGTGTCTGTGTGTACTATGTACTAAGTGGCTGGGTGTATGCATGTACTGAGTGTCTGTGTGTACTATGTACTAAGTGGCTGGGTGTATGTATGTACTGAGTGTCTGGGTGTATGAATGTACTGAGTGTCTGGGTGTATATATGTACTAAGTGGCTGGGTGTATATATGTACTGAGTGTCTGGGTGTATATATGTACTAAGTGGCTGGGTGTATATATGTACTGAGTGTCTGGGTGTATATATGTACTGAGTGTCTGGGTGTAGTATGTACTGAGCGTCTGGGTGTAGTATGTACTAAGTGGCTGGGTGTATATATGTACTGAGTGGCTGGGTGTATATATGTACTGAGCGTCTGGGTGTAGTATGTACTAAGTGGCTGGGAGTATATATGTACTGAGTGTCTGGGTGTAGTATGTACTGAGTGTCTGGGTGTATGTATGTACTACGTGGCTGGGTGTAGTATGTACTGAGTATCCTCTGTCCCGCCCAGCTGTCTCGGTGTGAGAAGTGCCGGTGTGCGGCCAACAGGCAGGTGTACTGCACGGTGTCTGAGTGCCCCGCCCTCCACTGCGTCAACCCCACATACGAGCCCCACCACTGCTGCCCCGTCTGCAAGAGTGGTGAGTACGCACACACACCCCAAATACCACCCCCACCATACACACACCCCAAACACCACCCCCACCATACACACACCCCAAATACCACCCCCACCCCAATGTACTACACACACACACACACTTGCATTATCACACACATTATTGTGCACACGCTGGCGTTATCGTATCTGGAATGAAGTACACACACACACGCTCACGTAATTCCATCTCATGTACAGACCTACACATGCTGTGGGTCAGGCAGCATTGACTCTGACGCAGGCATCTGCAGCATGTTCGCTTGGATAGAGGCATCGGGGGTGGGGGCAGGGCGGGTCGGGGCGGGGTCAATCCCACTTCATCTCAGCCAGTTCAGGCGATGAGCTGAAGCTCAGTTAATGACTTGGAAAAATGCCCACAATGTTCTATAGGGACACACACGCACGCACACACACACACACACGCACACACACACACACAGGTGCACGCACGCACACACACACACACAGGTGCACGCACGCACACACACACACACACACACACACACACATGCACACACATACACATGCAGAATTTTACACAGTTGCCCTCTTCATCAGACGTAATTAATATATTGGTAATCACATACATGCACACATGCTGCAAGAATAATTGAATACAAATGATCCTTGGTAGAATTTAGAAGGGCAGTTCCTGCAATTTCATGCTCATTTATTTTCCTCCATGCGTGTGTGTTTAAATTTGCATGCGTGTGATATTATATGTGGTGCAGTGTGAGGGGGTGGGTGGGGAGGTGTCCTATCTGCAATCGGAAGTTCTTCCCCCCCCCCCCCCCTCCCCTGACTGGAGGCGTGAGCAGGAAGTGCTGGCACTCATTTAAATGTAAGGTGTGTAGGTGTAGATGTTTATGCTGCACAGATCTACTCCTGGGAGAGGAATAGCGTGCTGATCACTGGGCTCGATGCCTACCCCTGACCCTGCATCCCAAAAATAACGATTTGATCCCACGGCCCCTGGGACATATTGCAGAGCTGGCGTGGGCGTCGCTGTGGGGCGTGGCGTGGGCGTCGCTGCGGGGTGTGGGCGTGGCGTGGGTGTGGGCACCATCGTTGCGTGTGGGCGGGAACATGCTGACGGAGGCATGGGACACTGCCTGCTTTTGGGAAAGAGAATCTCCCCAAATCCCCCAAAATAGACGGAATGTCCGTAGTGTGAATTGACAGGTGATCATTTCCAATAAGTGCACTGAATGGACTGCTGGGAATATTAGTGAGTAATCCCACTGATGTGAGAAAAGGTCAGAAGAAGAAGAGGAGCGTACCGCTCTTCCTCTCGGCGCTGAACACGCAGCGCTCGCAGGGTAAGTTTAATCAGCCGGGCGCACACGCCTGCTCCGCTGTGAGTGATGTCACACTGAGTGATGTCACTGTGAGTGATGTCACTGTGAGTGATGTCACACTGTGTGATGTCACACTGTGAGTGATGTCACTGCTGTGATTGTTATGCTGTGAGTGATGTCATGCTGTGAGTGATGTCACGCTGTGAGTGATGTTACGCTGTGAGTGATGTCACCGCTGATGCGAGCGTGCTGTCGTTCCGGGTCTTTCCGTCGGCGTCTCTGACTCCGTCTCCCTGGCGCAGGGCCCAACTGCTTCGCGGGGAACACGGTGATCCCGGCAGGGGTGCGGGTGGAGGTGGACGAGCACACGGTCTGCTTCTGCTCCTACAAGGACGGGACATGGGAGACGCACCCCCAGGCCACCTGCGAGGAGCACAGGCCGCCCGATGCCTCCGGCGGGACGTCCGAGCAGATGGTGGAGGAGCGGCTCACGCCCCCGCCGGACCTCATCCCGTGAGGGAGGGGCACGGGCCTGGCACAGCTCCCCACGGTACCCCCTGCTGATGGGACGGGGGTCTGCTATCCCCCTCCCTGTATATACCTGTCCCGTTGTGTGTTTAGAGAGTTAGCAGAGACTGCCCCTGTAGTATAGGGGCGCTCTGTTCACATGCACTCTCCTTGTATGATATGGACTTTAAATATTAAAATGTGCCCCTGTAAATTTTTTTTTTTTTTTTTTTCGGAAAATGGTGAGCAAACTGGTCATGTATTTATTTGTAATTTGCAGGACAGTAGTGTTTAATGTTGACCTGTAGTGTTATACAGTAACATTAGTGATTCCTTTTTAATGAAAATCATAACTCCTGTGATATTCACAGATTCTCTTGATATCCTGAGTCTTCTGAATACAAACACTGAATATAAGCAGGAAAAGTAAAACTGAAATGACAAGAGTACGTTGGCATGATCAGTTGAAACTTATTGCATTTACCGTGTATATTGTCTCTCCTTGCAAGTCCTGTCTGTGATTTTTTTTTTGTTGAAGTACAAAGCCTGTAGCTTTGCTTTTAATAAACGTAAACTTTATTCCAAGATAAGTGCAGTTATTTAATGCCAATAACATACTCATTGAAAACAGACACTTGTAAGTTGAAGCCATGAAGGTTTGCAGTTGTACCAGAAATTGTCTTCCTGGTTGATTTAATCCATGAACTTATTTTCTCAAATGTGTAGATGATTTCAATAGACTGAAAGGTTATTCTGCAGACTGACTGCATCCTCAGCTCTTTGTGCTCATAGGAAATGATGCCCCCTCCCCTTGCGGATGAAAACCATATTGTTGGCTCTTTGAATATTCATGAGGGCTGTGATGAAGCAAACGTGTATAGGTAATATGGACCGGATGTTCTGGAGAATTCTGATCTGGTTCTGTAGCTCATTATTTAAATAAAAAGCACCAGTATAAGCTGTGATGAAGAGTTGGCTGTGATGAAGAGTCGGATGTAAACGAATCCCTTAGAAGGTTGGATGATAAGAACCTCATAATGCTGCTTTTATTCATTAAAAATCTGTAGAAAAATTAGTTTGTGTTTGTTTTTGACAGAATTGCCTTCCAACCAGTTTTGCCAAAATAATGAAAATGTTGTGGGTGTATTCTGCTCCAGCCTCCCACAGTGGTCATGCCTCTAGCCAAACAGATGATTGAACAGAAGAAGCGTGAGTTGACTGGCGGTTTTGGAAAGCAGAGATTTTGTGTAGATGCTGAAATTCAGCATGATGGCTGACTTAAGTAAAATTCCCCAAAACAGGTCCTGCTGTGAAGGACAAAGTAGAACTTGGACTCCTTAGAACCCAGTCTGGAACCCAGTCTACTGACTGTCACTGTTCAGAAGCTCTCGAAACATCACGTGATTGGCTGGACTGGGTTACCACGGTGACGCAGCCCCCTTTGGAGGTAACTTACCGCATAGTTACATAGACATTTTGTCTGAATCCACACTGCCTTTTTAAAGCTGCTAATATGCACATATTTGTTGTCTGCAGTTCGTTTTGTCTTAAGCATTTCTAGCCACGTGATCGGAATAGAGTATTTTGTACAGTAAATCCAAAAGTTGTTGCGGTTTCTTCTTTCGACCACTAGATGGTGCCATAGGCAACCAAAATGAAGTACTTTTTTGTTGCTGAATTTGGCACCACTAAGGATGAAAAAAAAATGTTTAGATGACCGTGTATTAAATAATATAACAGTATAATTATATATAGAATAAACTTTTAGATAATTGTAATGGACAAATTACATTTTTCTTGATCTCAACTACAGCAATTCACCTTAAAGCCTGACTTGCACATAATAATTAGGATTTATATTCCAAAAACACGTGATCTGGAATGATTAGTGTTGTGCCCTTTCATACTGGTAAATATCAGTAGGCTTCTGCAGAAGCCCCCACCCCCCACCCCCCACACATGCTACAGTCCATGGCCTCATTTCGACAGTGCAAAGAGGAGAGCAGGTTTTGCTCGCTTTGGGACTCTAAATTTTTTTTTTTTTTTTTTTTACTTCCCCCAGCACAAGTTTTGACCTTTTTGTGCCGCATCATGGGTTTTTTTGCCTGAGGTAGGCTGGGCATTCTGAAATCTGCCTGACAGGCCTGGCACAGTGGAAGGGAGAGAGGGGAAAAAAGTGAATACATTTCTGATAAAACCGAGAAAAGACACAGGACAAGGGCAAATCTGACAGCCGTAGGAACCTCTGAGTGGTATTTTGTTGTCAAAAAAGAAACAAAAAATGTGAAAGCTTTTTTGTGCTGTAGTTGGAAGTGGGGCTCTGTAGGGTCTGTCTGTAGGACCTGCACTGTGGGGCTCTGTAGGGTCTGTCTGTAGAACCTGCGCTGTGGGGCCTGCACTGTGGCGCTCTGTAGGGTCTGTCTGTAGGACCTGCGCTGTGGGGCCTGCATTGTGGGGCCTGCACTGTGGGGCTCTGTAGGGTCTGTCTGTAGGACCTGCGCTGTGGGGCCTGCACTGTGGGGCTCTGTAGGGTCTGTCTGTAGGACCTGCGCTGTGGGGCCTGCACTGTGGGGTCTGTGTGCCTGTGTTCCTGCTGCCAGAGAGCTCTTAGCTGACAGCCTTGGGTCTAAATAGGCCACTTCTGTCCCTTCTGAAGTCCTATAATCAATCCCACCAGCAGGTGGCGACATTGTGCCCCAACACAAACCCAGGACTGATGCTAGCTGGTGGGTAAATTAACTGCAGCTGAAGTGGCAAGTAGATAAAGTGCTCTCCCCAAACCAAATCTCTGGGGGACCGAGTAATGCAAGAGTGTCCTCTCAGTTTCTGTTGAGTGTGAAGTGCTTAAAACTGCAGCAGGCACACCTGTTCCAGTTCATATTCGGTCGCTTCTTTAAAACATTGTGTGTTGTTTAGGAATATCTTGCGCCAGTGAGAAAAGGCACAGCACACACTCCCCCCACCCCCCGTTTGTCTGAATACTGGGGCACCCCAATACCTGCTGTGAGGGCCCGTTGCATATCACACAGATTATATCGGGGTGCAGATGATGCCTGTGGCCAAAGCCTCCTCTTAAAACCACTTTCCCACCCCGTGAACTCGAAATCGGGACAATCAGTCGCCCATGCCACTATTCCCTCCCCAGTAATGAGGGATTTTAGTGTGTGATTGCCCTTATGTGTGCAGGTACAGAGCAGTAACGTGTAGATCTGTCTCTCACTGCGAGAGAAGGGCGGGGAAAGGGAGGCTCAGCCTGGAGGCCCCATAGACCTTAACGAAGCAGGTGAGCATTACGGAATCAGTGCCGTTTATTCATTGTCGGGTGGGGAGGGGGAAACTGGTGCAGTGGTTAGTGCTTCGTGTTAGGGCTTTATGCTGGCACACACACACACACACACACACACACATGCGCACACACACACGTGCACACGCACACACACACACACACACATGCGCACACACACGTGCACACGCACATACACGCGCGCACACACACACGTGCACACACACACACACACACACACACACATACACACACACAAACACAAACACACAAAGTTCCTCCTCGCTATGTGAATATACAAACAACAGGATTTTGTGTCACAATTTTATTGCAAAAACTAAATCTTCTTCAGTATTGCCATGCTTGCAGCATATTACAATAAAAGTTACAAAAAATCTCCACCCAAAGGGATGACTGTAGGAGATTTGATCAGTACTAGATTTTTTTTAAAATCATGCTGTTAATGTACAGATAGCATTCCTGATAGAGTGCAAAAAAGCCTAACCAAACGTCAGGTCTTAACTATTTGCTTTTAATTGCTTTTTGTATATTTACATTATGCTATTAACACTAATGATTAATTTCTCTTTAAAATAAAACCAGCTAATATGGACTAATGTTCTGAATGTTTGCACTGGCCCAAGGCACCCAAATTTGTAATAAGTTGGTGATTATAATAATCTTTCTCAAAACAGACTCACTGAAATGTTTCTCATAAGTAGAGATGCACTTCAATATCTTTCTGAACATAGATACACTAAAATGTCATTCTTATCACAGAAACTTGTTGAATTCCAAACATATCCTTCCTAACTTGTGACTCCATAACACATCCTTTTAATCAAAGATAAAGGCTTTCTTAAAGTGGCAATCTTATGTATGAGATGTTAAAATGTCAACACAGCAACACATTAAGCAAATAACATACGGCAAGAACAGGAAGAAAATAAGTCTCTGCATTTGTTATTTTAAGCACGGTTCCTTGCCCAGGTTATGCGCTGTCCGTAGCAAACGTCCCAGGAAGGGAGAAGAACAGGAAGTGATGACACTGAGGGAAATATTTATTTCCTGTCAACTACCACAACGTCACCATTGGCCACCAGTCCGGTCCTCTTTATCAGTGAGACAGACAGTGTTATGTGCTTCGTTAAAATTCCCTTTGCCGTTAAAAAAAAACAGACAGGCCGAGAGAAAATAATGCCTGCCTGTCAGGCATTGAGCTCTCAAAACATGTCTCCTTTAAGAAACCCTGGCTCTTAACCCTTTCAAGTAAGATCACAAATATACGATTAGAATGTTCTTAACTGAACATTCTAATGCTGTAACAATCACTACTGGTGACTGAAAGCAACAGCGTTCTAGAACACTGACTTAGGATTTTGAAAAAAAAAACATTCCAAAAAACCTACTCTTCCAAAGGTTAATACTGTCCTATTATATTCCAAGAAAATCTTCTCTCCACAAAAATGGATTTTATTCATTTTGGATTTTATTCTAGTTCAAATTCAGCAGTCCCTTTTCTCCACACAAACGTGTCCATATTTGCACGCGTCCTTTGACGCAGAGTTCCGGACGGTGCGTTTCTGGGCGCTGGTCTTCGCAGCGCAGGGCGTCTCAGTTGAGCTGAAGGCACGGCTCAAACGTCCACTTGGAGGCCCCGCCGTAGACCTCGATGGCGGTCTCCGCCCAGGAGAGCACGTTTCCCGTCTGCGCCTTGCTGCTGCACGTGGCCAGGCTGTACACCTCCCCGGCCGAGAGCTTCTTGTCCCAGATGTTGAAGTTCGCCATCTCGCCGACAAAGGCCTGCGTGGCATCAAACCCCCCCCCGAGGGTGTCCTGTAGAAAAACACGTCGTTAAAATGAAACTTGTATGCAGATGTTTCTGGAAATCAACATGGCCACAGTCATGCTAATCTTCTGAGCAATTAACTGAATAAGAGCATGAAGCTATCCCGTGTTCCTGGTTTAGAGACCCCTCTTAGGGGAGCTTTACCTGCTCTTGTCCCAGCACCAGGACCCCCTGGGGCTTGATTGGGTGGTAGGGAGCCAGATTTTCTCCGTTGCCCCTCAGAACCCCGTCCTGGAAGGCCTCCCACACCCCGTCCCGCGTGGTCCAGGTGACACAGATGTGGTGCCACTTCCCGTCGTTAATAAGGAACGGTAGCTTGGCCACCTGTAGCGTGGGATACAGTCACCTGTTACACAGGTAGCATTGCTGCAGTCACCTGTTACACAGGTAGCATTGCTACAGTCACCTGTTACACAGGAAGCATTGCTACAGTCACCTGTTACACAGGTAGCATTGCTGCAGTCACCTGTTACACAGGTAGCATTGCTACAGTCACCTGTTACACAGGTAGCATTGCTGCAGTCACCTGTTACACAGGTAGCATTGCTGCAGTCACCTGCTACACAGATAGCATTGCTACAGTCACCTGTTACACAGGTAGCTTTGCTGCAGTCACCTGTTACACAGGTAGCATTGCTGCAGTCACCTGTTACACAGGTAGCATTGCTACAGTCACCTGTTACACAGGTAGCTTTGCTGCAGTCACCTGTTACACAGGTAGCTTTGCTGCAGTCACCTGTTACACAGGTAGCTTTGCTGCAGTCACCTGTTACACAGGTAGCTTTGCTGCAGTCACCTGTTACACAGGTAGCATTGCTGCAGTCACCTGCTACACAGATAGCATTGCTACAGTCACCTGTTACACAGGTAGCATTGCTGCAGTCACCTGTTACACAGGTAGCATTGCTGCAGTCACCTGTTACACAGGTAGCTTTGCTGCAGTCACCTGTTACACAGGTAGCATTGCTACAGTCACCTGTTACACAGGTAGCTTTGCTGCAGTCACCTGTTACACAGGTAGCTTTGCTGCAGTCACCTGTTACACAGGTAGCTTTGCAGCAGAAATGTCTATAGGCACAGTGTTACATCACAGTAATGATATTGCCGGTAATGGCCATGTGTTCTTGATTTCCTTACTGTACAGCGATACTAAAGTCAGTAATATATGCACTTTTAAATAAAAAATGAGCAGTTAACTGCAATGCCCTTTATCTTTAGCTTTGAGCTAAGGCTGCATTTTTTTCAATACTTTCAAAGCATTTTGCTAAATTCCTGCACTGCTTTGGATGTTTACTTATTGGCCGTTGTTCCAATTAAATTTTGTGTGAACTGTGAATGTCTGTGTGCAAATGTTTGTGCGTTTGTTTGTGGCTGTATATGCGCGTGCGTGTTTGTGTCTGTGAGTGTGTGTGTGTGTGTGTGTGTGTCTGTGTGTGTGGGTGTGTGTTTAGGTGTGTGCGTGTGCGTGTGAATGCGTGTGTGTGTGTGTTTATGTGTGCGTGTGTGCATGTGTGTGTTTGTATATGTGTGTGTGTGTGTGTGTCTGTGTGTGCGTGTGTGTGCGCGTGTGTGCGTGCGTGTGTGCATGTGTGTGTGTGTGTGTGTGTGTGTGTATGTGCGTGTGTGTGTGCATGTGTGTGTGTGTGTGCGCGGTGTGTGTGTGGGGGCAGGCCTGCGTGTGTGTGTGTGTGTGCGCATGTGTGTGTGTGCGTGCGTGTGTGTGTGTGTGTGTGTGTGTGTGCAGGCCTGTGTGTGTGTGTGTGTGTGTGTGTGCAGGCCTGCGTGTGTGTGTGTGTGTGTGTGTGCGTGCGCGTGTGTGTGTGTGTGTGTGGGCAGGCCTGCGTGTATGTGTGTGTGTGCGCATGTGTGTGTGTGCGTGTGTGTGTGTGTGGGCAGGCCTGCGTGTGCGTATCTACCTTGTCGTTTATGAGGATCTCCATGGGGTTGTTGCCCCACTCGATGAGCACCAGCTCGTTGGCCTGGCCGGGCACGGCGTAGGAGAAGGCGGTGCCCACGCCGGGCGAGGCGTTGGACTTCAGCCACATCGCCACGGTGAACGCGTACATCTCCGGCACGCTCTTCTTCACTTTCGCATACATGTAGTTCGTTCGCATAGGGAACGTCAGCTGGAATTTATCAAGCGGCCTGTTGTCTTTCTGACCTAAAATAAAGGAAAAAAATCAAAATTAAATGCAATTAAATAACTTCAAGACAAATCATTTGTTCTTTACATCTTGCATACTGCAAATAATCTATACCAAGTGGACCATTTGTTTTACAATGCACCTCGTTTGGGGGGTTATCTTCGCGTGAGGCTTTGACAAACTGCTTTTTCTGACACTGCGGTACAGGACATCCGTCCTGACTGCTGATGGTTACACAACTAATCCAGTTTCTGCGGTATGATAGCGGTCACGTGAGCGGGAGCGCAGGGAATAGTACTCCTTTTTCTCCTGCTCCCCCCCCTTCTCTCTCCTTCTGTCTCCGCCCACAACTCTCGCGCAGATTATCGTAGCACACCGTCTAATGCCTTCTGTACAGCGATGCAGCTGTCAGCCATGATCAATACCCCAGATGCGCGTGAAGATGTGCGCGTGAACATCAGTGAGCGTCGTTAGGGGGTCCGGATGAAGTTTAGCGACTCAAAGCGCACCAGGGGAACGGTAATAGGCACACCAAATATCAAAGGCGACAGATTTACCTTTCCTTGCGGATTTGTAACAGGCTACCAAAGCGAAATTACTAAGGCAGGGTTGCCAATGAAGCGGTCCGTTATGCCATTAATGTGGAATGGGATATGCAAAGCAATGCGGCTCTCCCCCCCGTCCCGACACACCACGTCGCTATGACAATATTATTCCATTCCAATATTATGCCTTCACAGGATTACTAAAAAAATGTGCGTTCATCTGTGAATTGCAGATTATCTGCAGGCTATAAATAATATTGCTCTCTGCGGGTTGAGTCTTGATCTCTTTTAAATCGGTTTAAACTGGCGCATTGTGCGGAATAAAAACAAGAACCGCGTTTGCATTTTTTGCGCTCTGTGAACGTATGTCCACCGCGGGCTTTCCTGACTTTCTCGGCTCGCAAATCTCACCTTTTTCCAGGTCGGTGATTCTCTGGTGTAGGGAGGTGAGCGTCGTTTCCACTTTGCCGCGCTGCTCCGTCTCGTTCCGCAGACCTGCTTCGGTCTCCTCCAAACTGTTCACGCGGGACAGGACCTGCTTCTCGAGGTCGTCGATTTTTTTCTGAAGCAAGTCCTTCAGACTGTTTGCTTGAGCTGAATTATTGGTCCTGCTGAATTGCTAAGGGGCATAAATAAAAGTGAGTTAGCGCTACCTGTTTCAAGGGGTTTGAGACAGTCATACACTTAAAACATTTTATCCGGGACGCTGCAGCTACACTCCAGCTAATAAATGTTACAAGCATCAGATTATACATAATATAATAATAATTGTTCTAATAAAATAATAATTTATCGCAAAATACAAGTTTACTGTTTATCATACAGACAATACTAGCTTAGCCAAATGCTGAGATAAATAACATTCCTGGAAAGTTCTCGGTACACATTTGCGGAACTGAATGAAACATCTTTGTTTGTTTACGTCCAATGTCGTCCCATCATCATATCACCGCGAGCACATACCTCAAGATTCTCGAGCCTCTGTCTGAGCGACTGTAGGGTCTGCTCGAGCTGCGCGAGCGTGTTGGACGGACCTCTGGACACGTCCCCCATGGTGTTTTTGGACCCCGTTTCTTTCCTCCTGCTCCCGGCTCTACTGTCTCCGGGCTCCGACTGACTCTCACAGCGACCTAATTTAGAGGTCAGCTCTCTGATCGTGTCTTTTTGGTTCATAATCGTTTCCTTTTGCTGCAGGACAGTCTCCCTTAGCTGCATAACGGTAGTCTTTAAATCCTCCACCGGGCCACTGTTCTGCACAACGGCCGAACACAAGTCTACATCCTTCGGCACGGAGGTGCAAATGAACTGCGTCTTTTCCACGTCTTGGGTCGTCCCGTTCAGAAACAGAAAAGAGAGCAGGAAAAGTTTCGATGATATTCCCTTCATGGTAGTTTGCATTTTTTTTAAGTGTGCCAAGTTGTTTCAATGCCGCGTAGTGGCCTGAGCGGTTGTGCGTGTGATTTCAGCACGCCGGAGCTGTCCCTTAATGTTGTGAGCGGTTTGCAGAGCGCGCCCGCCTTTTATAGAGCGCCAGCATCACGCGGGCAAGGGCGACTCAGGTTCCGACCTGATCGCTGCCTTCGCTCCGTTCGGGGGGGGGGGGGGGGTGGGGCGGGGGGGCGACGTCACAGCGGAAGATGCGGTAGTTTTGGCCATGCCCACAGGATTGTAAATTATCGATTGATTCCATGTGGTTTGTCGTTTATCGCTCAATAGATTTCATTAGTTCACAGAAATCTTATTTTGGCTGGTACAATTTATTGGAAACAGATAAGGAGTATGTTAACAACATATAAACATAAACACTAAGCGGCCTCACTTGCTCTTATTCTTAGTTCGATAATTTAAATGTCCAAACAGATTAAATAATAATATTCTGAATTCTGATTACATACATAAGTTTGATAGATTTTTGGCCAATATATCTATCCGAAACTGTCTATAAGAAAATATTAAATTCTTTGTATGAATTTTAGAGAAAATTGTGAATCACGTATCATGTGAGCAGTTTTACATTTGGGTCGATGTCAGTATGCATACAGTATACTGTACAGTATGGTAGATGAGTTTCAAGAACCATAAAATGTGTGTAACTGCAGTGCGATGTCAGTCATTTATTTAACCAATTAAAAACCTCTTTCTCTCCCCACCCAAATGCAGTGATTTGTTGAAATTGGTGAGTGACCAGCACATGCTGCTCTGCTCTTTTTGGGTTTGTGGGACCTCATCCCCTCATTCTCCCGTCCTTACAGCACAGAGGCACTGTCCCAAGCATATGTGGGACGTCTGCCAAATTGGCTATTTCATATTTCCATTGCATCACAGGATTGGGCCAAACAGGTACTATTCAGAGTGTCCATATCGCTCTGATTTGGCTTTCAAACCCTTGTTCCTGCACATGGGACGTCAATATCTACCAGGAGACAGACTGTCTGATGTATCTTCCGCATTAAGGAAGTTTGAACTTTTCACTCTCTCTAATTCTGTAAAAACAAAAAAGGTTTCATTGCTGTCTTCCTTGGATCCTCGTTTCGCCAGTTTGAGTGAGGGGTCAGCGTGCTCTTGACGGGCTGATCAGGACCAGCGCTCACCTGCAGGACGAGGTTATCCAGAGTGCCTTCAGCGTTGATTAAGCAGCCTGGATCGATCAGCAGAGAAGCATGCTAAGTTGGGTATTAAAAATGCAAGGATTCAGAGAAATAGCAAGCACATCAAAGACAGAGAAGCACGTCTTCGGTTCGACCTCGAGAGGATTCATGTGTTCTTTGCTCAAACAGCTCCTCTGGCTCCTTAATGAGCTGTGCCTGCTGCATCTTTTCACTGTGCTCCACAGTCAAAGTGCTCTGGATGAAATTCTGCACTGCTGGATTCTTCAAACATGAACGTCCTTCTTTTTCATCTGCTCATTGTCCATGCAAATCATACTCATTTTATCAGGAATAGCACTTCTACTGACTAAGATAATCAATCAAAATCAATCCAACCCACCGTGTTTGTGAGTGTGTGTGTGTGTGTGTGTGTGTGTAGGAATGCCTGTGGGTGTGTATGAGTGTGTGTGTGTATGTGTAGGGATGCCTGTGAGTGTGTTTGAGTGTGTGTGTATGTGTAGGGGTGCCTGTGTGTGTATGAGTGTGTGTGTGTGTGTGTGTGTTTTTTTTTTTTTTTTTTAATTATTATAAAAAACCCTTTTTCCTGTCACTTGTTACATGTTGCCCCATCCCTGCACTTCTTGGTAATTTGTATTTGTCCTAATACTGTAGCTTATTCTTCTGCCTAGTTGGCTTTGTAGATGTTAGGCCAGAATAGTGTTCATTGTTCTCGGCTAGATTTAGCTGTACAAAATAAGTATTGTACCTTACTGAACCCGTGTTCAGCAGTTGTCTACGACCATGATATGCACTTTTTTTTTGTACGTCGCTTTGGATAAAAGCGTCTGCCAAATGAATGTAATGTAAATGTAATGTAATGTGTGTGTGTGTGTGCACATGGCTGTAGGTGTGTGTGTGTATGAGTGTGTGTGTGTGTGTGTGTGTGTGCACATGGCTGTAGGTGTGTGTGTGTGTCCGTGCCTGCACTCGTGTGTGAGCTGTTCTCTTTGGCTCAGAGTCATTTGATCAGGACTGGTGAGCGTTTCCTGCTTGTTTGATCGGGGCTGATGAGCACTTCCTGCTGGTTTGATCGGGGCTGGTGAGCGTTTCCTGTTCGTTTGATCGGGGCTGGTGAGCGCTTCCTGCTCGTTTGATCGGGGCTGGTGAGCGTTTCCTGCTCATTTGATCGGGGCTGATGAGCACTTCCTGTTTGTTTGATCGGGGCTGGTGAGCGTCATAACCGCAGCAGACTCCGCTCTGAATCCCCCTGTGAGCTTGCTGGAATAGCCTGGTCCTGAATATGATCACACACATGCTGCGCAAAGCCAACATACAGCAACTATTATTAATATCACAATGACGCAATAAATCATAAATGTATTTAGAACAGAAAGACAGGGAGACAGGCTGATGTTTATTTTGGGAATTTGTAAAACAAGACAGAAAAAGGTACATAACTTTAACTAGTACCTAACTATTAACACCCCAATGAACCTGTGTCTTTCTATGCCTGTGTGAGATGGGGGGGGTGGGGGGGTGTAACAGAGGAGGGTGGGGGAGGGGGGGTAACAGAAGAGGGCGGGGGGTGGTGGCTTTGCTGCTTGCCTTTGCTGAGCACGCAGCTGGACGCTAACCAGCCCCCAGCCACCCCCACCCCCCCCACAGCACAAGCTGGCTAACGGCACACCTCATTTCCGCTAACATAAATAATACAACACAAAGCTTTCCCTCTGAAAATAGATGGGTTTACTTGTTGAATATTTCATTCGCCTCCTCGTCTGTCCACCTTCATATTTACAGAAGCTGGGGATTCTCTTAAATGTCACTAATATAAAGCCTCTTTAAAATATTAAACATCCTCTGTTTCTTTCGTTTTGCAGAACCTTTATATGGTGTGCATTTTCTATGTTTATGTATAAAATATTGATGGAGTCAGTGCTGTATCTGTGTCAGTAGCATGTGCTTCACAAGCCACTGGACAGCTGCACTGCATCATTGTGTGCTTGGAAGACATCTGCAGTGTTTTTCTGCGAACTGCGTTTGTTGAGAACAAGGCTGAATTGCCACAGTGTCTGCAGTAGCAATGACGTTTTTAAGAATCTATTTTAAAATAATTTTTTGTAATTTGCTCTTTTTCTGTCATGCATGTTTTCAGTTGTTTCAAGTTGTGAATTCACTGAGATATTTTGCAGTCCCTCTGCAAGGTCTAGGGTAGTTAGCAGTATAGCGCAATAAGCACAATATGAACTTGGGAATTTTATTCTTCAGGGCACGCACAGCTGTTTCTCACATAATGTGGGAGAAAATAATCCTTCTAATCATGAAAAGCACCTAATTAAGAAAAATCTACAGAAAAATTCTGGGATTGTGATTGTGGTTGGAACAATAACCCACACACGCAGGGGGCCTCAGGCTCGAGTGGGGGAACCCCGGTCCAGGGCAGATGTTATCCTTGTTTTCACGCCGGGGATGGTCGTCTCGTGTGGATGTTGTGTGTCGTGTCGCCTCTCTGATTCTTTCCGGTGGAATGGAAACTGTGAAGCGTTCCTGTCGCCTCAGCAGCGCGGTGTTCAGCAGCGCGGTGTTCAGCACTGCGGTGTTCAGCAGCGCGGTGTTCAGCAGTGCGGTGTTCAGCAGCGTGGTGTTCAGCAGCGTTCAGCAGTGTTCAGCAGCACAGCGTTCAGCAGCATTCAGCAGCGCGGCGTTCAGCAGAACGGTGTTCAGCAGTACGGTGTTCAGCAGCGTTCAGCAGTACGGTGTTCGGCAGTACGGTGTTCAGCAGCGTTCAGCAGTACGGTGTTCAGCTGCGTTCAGCAGTATGATGTTCAGCAGCGTTCAGCAGCGAGGTGTTCAGCAGTACGATGTTCAGCAACGTTCAGCAGTACGGTGTTCAGCAGCGTTCAGCAGTACGATGTTCAGCAGCATTCAGCAGTGCAGTGTTCAGCAGTACGATGTTCAGCAGCGTTCAGCAGTGCGGTGTTCAGCAGTACGGTGTTCAGCAGCGTTCAGCAGTCCAGTGTTCAGCAGCGTTCAGCAGCACGGTGTTCAGCAGAGTGGCATTCAGCAGCAGAGCGCCGTTCAGCAGCGTTCAGCAGCCTGGCTCCCTGGCGCCCGTGGGATCGATTGCTGAGCTTTCTCTTAAGCTGACAAGGAGCGCTTCCGCCTTTATTAAAAATGTCAGCACTCTTGTCAGAGTGATGTGATAATTTCCCCAGCCCTGTCGGGCAGGAGATATGCCTGCCATAAAAAACAGGGCGACTCGCTGCCATAACGCTCCACATTTCTGCTCGGGCGCTGAAATCAACTCCGTTTTTTTTTCTGATTTAGCATCAAATCAGAGAACAATAATATGACCTCGGCGTTTATTGCTGAGCCTGCGGTTTTTGACTCTGCTTGCTTCTGGAGGAACGCGCTGCGTAGCCCTCATTAGCCTGGGTAAGAATGAACGCTACATAAACAGTGCCGGCCGTGTGGGTTTCTGCACAGTGTTTTTATTTGGGGGAAACAGACAGAGAGCGGGGGGGGAGTGCTGCTCCATGGCCCCCCCCCCACGCCCCATACTGTATTCTGATGTTCGTAATGTATGTGTTGTGTGTGTGATGTACTCACTGTCCTGGCAGTTTGACGTTTTCAGTGTAACTGAAGTGTCTAGATAGTGTAAGGATTTTTAAGGTGTAGGTGCTATGAATGTGTGTGAGTTTGTGTGTGAGTGTGTGAGTTTGTGTGTGAGTGTAAATACTGTATTTTGAGTTCAGTCTAAGTGCTGTGGCTCTAATGTGTTCAGCATGGTTGTTGGGTTAGGGTTAGAGTGAGTGTGGTTGTTGGGTTAGGGTTAGAGTTAGTGTGGTTGTTGGGTTAGGGTTAGAGTTAGTGTGGTTGTAGGGTTAGAGTGAGTGTGGTTGTTGGGTTAGGGTTAGAGTTAGTGTGGTTGTAGGGTTAGGGTGAGTGTGGTTGTTGGGTTAGGGTTAGGGTTAGTGTGGTTGTTGGGTTAGGGTTAGGGTTAGTGTGTGTTGGGTTAGGGTGAGTGCAGTTGTTGGGTTAGAGTGAGTGTGGTTGTTGGGTTAGGGTTATTGTGGTTTTTGGGTTAGGGTTAGGGTTAGTGTGTGTTGGGTTAGGGTGAGTGTGGTTGTTGGGTTAGGGTGAGTGTGGTTGTTGGGTTAGGGTTAGTGTGGTTGTTGGGTTAGGGTTAGGGTTAGTGTGTGTTGGGTTAGGGTGAGTGCAGTTGTTGGGTTAGAGTTAGGGTGAGTGTGCTTGTTGGGTTAGGGTTAGAGTTAGTGTGGTTGTTGGGTTAGAGTTAGGGTGAGTGTGGTTGTTGGGTTAGGGTTAGGGTGAGTGCGGTTATTGGGTTAGGGTGAGTGCGGTTGTTGGGTTAGGGTTAGGGTTAGTGTGTGTTGGGTTAGGGTTATTGTGGTTGTTGGGTTAGGGTTAGGGTGAGTGTGGTTGTTGGGTTAGGGTTAGTGTGTGTTTGGTTAGGGTGAGTGCGGTTGTTGGGTTAGGGTGAGTGTGGTTGTTGGGTTAGGGTTATTGTGGTTGTTGGGTTAGGGTTAGTGTGAGTGTGGTTGTTGGGTTAGGGTTAGGGTTAGTGTGTGTTGGGTTAGGGTGAGTGCGGTTGTTGGGTTAGGGTTAGGGTTAGTGTGTGTTGGGTTAGGGTGAGTGCAGTTGTTGGGTTAGAGTTAGTGCGGTTGTTGTTATGAGCTCTCTGACCTCTGCCTGTATGACAGGGAGAGCAGTTGTAAGTGTGTCTTCCCACACACTAAGCTCTGTCCATTGCTCACAAGCCGATTAACTCTCTGTAATTAACACAAGTCCTGACGTGTCACCTCTTTATTTAAACTACATTTCCCACGCAGCCAGTAAGAGTGAAAGGATGGATTCAATGCACCCGTCTCTCTGTCTGTCTGTCTGTCTGGCTGCCAGGCTGTCTATCTGTCTGCCTTGATATTATGTATCATAGTATAATTTTTCTGTTGCTTTTTTGTAAAGGACTTTATTCCCAACTAAATTTTTAAGCAATGAATACACACCCACTTTAATTTGTGTCTGTTTTTGCATTGCTTTTTAACTTCAGTTTGTGAGGAAAGGGCCTGTTAAAAATAGCCCCTTGGTGACTATTGGATGCTTTGATGAAATTGTAAGTAAAGCACTCGGGCTGTTACGCACAGAGACTCAGCAAGGCTGTGCACGCAGTGCCCTTGTGATGTAACTCTGTGCAAAAGATCCGTCTGTTCCCTGGGTTCTACCTACGCCACGTGACCCTCTTAACACGGGGATTAAAGTGTTTACATTCCTTGAGTCCTTCAAGGTGTAAGATCACAAATGTGTGATTAGAATGTTCTTAACAGAACATTCTAATGCTGATGTCACAATCACTACTGGGAATTGTAAATAGTGGAGTTCTAGAACACTGACTTAAAATTTAAAAATAAAAAATAAAAAACATTCCAAAAAACCTTCTCTTCAAAGGGGTAAGGATGCTGACCAACCCCACCCCCACAGCAGAGCTGAATGGCTTTCCCAGAGACTACCACTGGCCTCTGTTCATCTCCAGTCTGTTTACTCTGTGAAAAAAAACTTCACTTTTGGGTTGTGGAGAGTTATGCAAGCTTTGGTTTCTGATTTTTTGATTTCGTCAGGTTGCAAAGACATCTTTTGAACATTTGAACTGTGCCTATTTACAGTGTAGCTGGAAAGTTGTCATTTTGAAGTGGAACAGAAGAAAATGTAAATGTAAAAAATGTGACGCAGAGTTCTTTTTCGCCAGAGTCTTGCTGGCAAGTTGTTTGAATAACACTGTGTGCTCGCTGGAAATGCAGCTGATTTGCTCGTCCCCCTGTGACTCCCTTCACCTCGGCACAGACGCCGCCGCTTACATCCTCCTTTCCTGCGGCCGATCATCAGCAGCCGGGGAGCAGCCGGGGAGCAGCCGGGGAGCAGACGGACCTGCAGAATCACAGGAGCGCGGCCGCCGGAGCTTTACAGGGTTATTACCCGTCGGCTTTGCCAATCACTGAGCTCACAAGAAAGGTCTTTCTATTCACCCTTCCTTAGTTACCGGCACCTGCCTGTTCATGTGGTTTAAAAAACTCTCTTGGCGATCACAGGTGCATAAATCTGGGGTCATGACTGCAAGGGGGGCCCCATCCCTGCTTTGAGGGTCACTGTCAGTGAGGCTACGTGGGATGTTCCCGCTCTCATTTGGCTTAACAAAGGAGGAAATGATCTGCAGTGTGCTTGAGAAAGGTATTAAGGCTGCGATCCAAAATATAAAATCACAGTTCAGAAATGTATTCAATATTGCATCTTCAGTCTTCACTTGGTCATCCTTCATTTATTATTTAGAGACAGAAAGCATTCTTGTGCCCCAGTTTCGAAAATGTCACAAAAATTCTTGACACAATAGTCTGGATTACAAAGCAGCTATTTCTAAGCCTTTTCTTGATAAGTAAGGTAAAGAATTGGTGGTCAGATAGAACTCTCAAAGCAATGAAGCTATTCCTGTCAGGAATCCTGCCTGATTCTCCTTGTGTTCCGTTTTAGTTTTGTTTATTTTTTATTTTTTTATTTATTGTCTAGTGTGTATTTATTTTTATTTTCAGTTTACTTGTTTTCGCTTGCGGTTGTGTTTTCTGTGTTCGTGTGCTTGGGTGTGCGTTTGTTATTGTTTTTCCCCCTTAGGTTCCTGGTTCCTGTCCACGCCCACGCCCCGCCCCTGTTCCGCCGGTTTCCGCATCTGCAATCAAGCCTCCACTTACCTTCCTCACCTGCATCCCATCTTCACTCATTGGCGTTGCTATTTAGTTTCTGTGTGCACCTTTTTTCTTTGCCAGATCGTGCCTCTGTTTTTGTCAGTGCCGTTCAAGCCTTATCTCTGTATCTTTGTGTATTCCCGGTTTTTGAACTTTGCTTGTTTTTCGACTACGTTTCTAGCCTGCCGACTTTGTTATTCTAGCTTCTGATTATTGACTTCCGCCTGTTTCCATCGACCTGGTCTCTGCTTCTGATTCTGTGCCTTTGCCTGTTTGTGTTTGGATTTCTGGATTTTTGACCTGCGCCTGTATTCTGACTACGAGACTGTTGCTTATCCTGTACCCTGTGTCTGGAAATAAATCTCCACGTTTTTTCACTGGACATCTGGTCTGCTTTTGAGTCCTCCCCCAGACCCTGACAATTCCGGTATTTTACTGAATAGAAATTCACCCATGGTGCACTGTGGCAGAATGCTCTGTATGAGCCTCGTCCTTGTGTATCTCAATAGTATGAACAGACTCTGGGCTGGTTTTGATTGACACTTCTGCCAGCACATGTCCAGCTGTGGAGAAGGAAGCTGGAAAGTGCCTCTGAGCTGTGCTCACGTTTTGATTGGACCTGATCCCAAAGGGTTTGTGAGTGTTTTTTTTTATAAGATTAATTTCATAGCTGGAAGGTCATTATACAGATTGAGCTAATTTTCTTCTCTTTTTCACATTTTTTACCAATCCTGGTTCTTTCAGAATGAGTCACGCCACAGGAGCTTCTTCAAAGGTTCTTTGAGGCAAAAACAGAGTTTTATTGTACCTGGCAGTCTCCTGACGCCGAGCAGTTCTGGGAAGAGAGTTAAGTGCGAGAGAATGTGAACGTTCAGAGCATGTTTCTGTGAGGCTAACTCGGCTGTCCGTGCGTTAGCGTTCATTTCACTTCCTGTGCACTATGGATGCGGCCCTCTTTTAGGGCCCTGCTTGGGGGGGGGGGGGGGGTTTAGGGTTAGGGTTAGGGTTAGGGTTGGGGGGGGGGGGTTATGTGTGGAAACGCTGCTCTGTGTTCAGCAGCTTTATCATCTTTGCGGCCTCGTTCAGACGGAGTTTCAGCCTCTGATGGAGTTAGGGGTGGAGACATGGACAGGAGGGGCAGGAGGGGGGCAGGAGGGGGACAGTAGAAGCAGGAGGGGGAGAGGAGGGGCAGGAGGGGGAGAGGAGGGGCAGCAGGGGGACAGGAGGAGCAGGAGGGGGAGAGGAGGGCCAGCAGGGGAACAGTAGAAGCAGGAGGGGCAGGAGGGGCAGCTGGGGGACTTACGGGGAGATTAGTCCCGTGGGCGGAGAAGATTCCGGAAGGAGGGCCAGAACGTGGGCGGGTAACACAAGGAGAGGGGCGAGTCCAAGATGGTCTCTGGGAGGTATTTTTGTACTCTGGGGGTGGGGCTGGTCACCTGCTTGTTACAAATAGAATGGTATTCACAGCGTTGTGTGTGCATGTGTGACTGTGTGTGTGTGAGAGAGAGCATGTGTTTGAGTGTTTAAATAAGTGTTCATGCATGTGTGCGTACGTGTGTGTATGTGAGCGTGTGAATGTGTGTGTGAGAGAGAGAGCATGTGTCTGCGTGTTTGAATATGTGTTGCTGCATGTGTGTGTATGTGTGTGTGTGCGTATGTGAGCACGTGAGTGTGTGTGTGCGTATGTGAGCGTGTGTGTGTGTGTTTGTATATGTGAGTGTGTGTGTGTATGCGTATGTGAGCGTGTGTGTGTGAGTGTGTGTGTGCGTATGTGAGCGTGTGTGTGTGTGTGTGTGTGTGTGTGTGTGTCTGTGATTCAGTCTAAGCTCTGACAGAATGACTAATGAGGCTCTGCTGATGGTGATGAGGTGTAAAGATCACTGGGGAAAGTCCAATCAGCTGTTAGGCCTGGTTGGGCCTGGTTGGGCCTGGTTAGGCCTGGTTAGGCCTGGTTAGGCCTGGTTGGGCCTGGTTGGGCCTGGTTAGGCCTGGTTGGGCCTGGTTGGGCCTGGTTAGGCCTGGTTGGGCCTGGTTAGGCCTGGTTGGGCCTGGTTAGGCCTGGTTAGGCCTGGTTGGGCCTGGTTGGGCCTGGTTAGGCCTGGTTAGGCCTGGTTAGGCCTGGTTGGGCCTGGTTAGGCCTGGTTAGGCCTGGTTAGGCCTGGTTGGGCCTGGTTAGGCCTGGTTAGGCCTGGTTGGGCCTGGTTGGGCCTGGTTGGGCCTGGTTAGGCCTGGTTAGGCCCAGCCTTAATGCAACGTGAAGCCTTTCACTCAGAGAGACGGCTGTTTCATCCCTGTGCTTCCGGTCCCCCGGGCCTCAGATTCCTTTTGAACTGCAAATCTTTATTGATCACCGCTCTCCAATTAGTGAGTTAAGATGGCTCTGACATCACAATCACCCACCCCACTCTGACAGGGGTTGGGACTAAATGCAGTTCATCATGGGACTGGTTTTCTATTTGGTGTGTCTAATAGCTTCTGAATTTGAAAAGGCGCGCTTTGTTAAAGTCAGATGAATTAAAAACTAGATGAATTCTTACTGGAAGGAAAGCTGGACACAAGGCAATATTCTACCGTAGTGCGATGCCGTTTCCGTGCACATGAAAGGGTTGCACTGATCAGGGAAAAAGTACAGTCTCGCTAGCCAAATATTATAATCCATTTTAAGGAACTTTTAGATATACGTTGAAAATGCATGATTTATCAATGATTTTCTCACACACACTGGATTCTGTGAAATGGAGACATGATTCACCACACGCCATGCTGTAATTGTAATATTATTCAGTGTACAGTAAGTTATCAAAACATAATCTTGTCAACATTAGCTGGCTAATGCTAATCTGATATGCTTAAGCATCTCTGTAGGGGAATCTGTGGGCAATCTGTCCTATTGTCCCCTGCTGCTCTGGTGAAGACAGGAAGTGAGGCTGGGGGCTTTAGCACTCATGGAGCCCTGAATCTACCCTCTGTGAGACAGAATGCCCCAGGAGAGCAGCATATTTACCCTCTGTGAGACAGAATGCCCCAGGAGAGGGCCATATTTACCCTCTGTGAGACATAATGCCCCAGGAGAGCAGCATATTTACCCTCTGTGAGACAGAATGCCCCAGGAGAGGGCCATATTTACCCTCTGTGAGACAGAGTGCCCCAGGAGAGCACCATATTTACCCTCTGTGAGACAGAATGCCCCAGGAGAGCACCATATTTACCCTCTGTGAGACATAATGCCCCAGGAGAGCACCATATTTACCCTCTGTGAGACATAATGCCCCAGGAGAGCACCATATTTACCCTCTGTGAGACAGAATGCCCCAGGAGAGCACCATATTTACCCTCTGTGAGACATAATGCCCCAGGAGAGCACCATATTTACCCTCTGTGAGACATAATGCCCCAGGAGAGCACCATATTTACCCTCTGTGAGACATAATGCCCCAGGAGAGCACCATATTTACCCTCTGTGAGACATAATGCCCCAGGAGAGCAGCATATTTACCCTCTGTGAGACAGAGTGCCCCAGGAGAGGGCCATATTTACCCTCTGTGAGACAGAATGCCCCAGGAGAGGGCCATATTTACCCTCTGTGAGACAGAATGCCCCAGGAGAGCAGCATATTTACCCTCTGTGAGACAGAGTGCCCCAGGAGAGCACCATATTTACCCTCTGTGAGACAGAATGCCCCAGGAGAGCACCATATTTACCCTCTGTGAGACAGAGTGCCCCAGGAGAGCACCATATTTACCCTCTGTGAGACAGAATGCCCCAGGAGAGCACCATATTTACCCTCTGTGAGACATAATGCCCCAGGAGAGCACCATATTTACCCTCTGTGAGACAGAATGCCCCAGGAGAGCACCATATTTACCCTCTGTGAGACAGAATGCCCCAGGAGAGGGCCATATTTACCCTCTGTGAGACAGAATGCCCCAGGAGAGGGCCATATTTACCCTCTGTGAGACAGAATGCCCCAGGAGAGGGCCATATTTACCCTCTGTGAGACAGAATGCCCCAGGAGAGGGCCATATTTACCCTCTGTGAGACAGAATGCCCCAGGAGAGGGCCATATTTACCCTCTGTGAGACATAATGCCCCAGGAAAGGACTAAATTTACCCTCTGTGAGTCATAATGCCCCAGGGGAGGGCTAAATTTACCCGTGAGGAAACCTTCCCTGGAGGAGTTCTGTTTTTGGTCCCCAGGAAACACGTTGCCTTGCTATATTTACCATTCCTAATGAGACTGTTATGGCTGTGTGGTGCATTATTTAACCTTAAGGGCTCATTACCTGAGAGCTTGGTATTTTTAGGCTTATTACGCTTAACCCTTTTTTATTACTCATTAATCGACTACTCAGTCAGCTTATGTTGTTTGCTTTCATATAAAGTCTTAAGGAGCGTTGTCCAGGAGAGTAACTCTGTGCTCAGGAGGTTTAGAGAGCTCAGCTGCTTCTCAAAGCTGCTTAGAGCATCAGAGCCCGCCGCTGCTCTTCCTGTACGCCATGACAACCACAGGTCACCTGTCACTCACCTGCTGACGCCAGAGAGAGAGAGAGAGAGAGAGGGTGAGAGAGTGCGAGAGAGAGAGAGAGAAAGAGAGAGAGGGAGGGAGAGAGAGAGAGAGAAAGAGAGAGAGGGAGGGAGAGAGAGAGAGAGAGAGAGAGGGTGAGAGAGTGTGAGAGAGAGAGAGAGAGAGAAAGAGAGGGAGAGGGAGAGGGTGAGAGAAAGAGAGTCTCTAGGGAACTGGCCACACGAGGATGGTTAACACACACACACACACACATTCACACACGGAAATTCACATACATACACACTCGTACATGCACGCACAGACACACACACACAGACACACAAACAGATACACAGACACACTTCTACTCTCTTCCCTTTATCTCTTTTTCTCACTTTTTTTCTGCTCTTTCTCTTCTGTCCCTACCCCCTTTCTTTTTCTCCCCAGTCTCTTCTGTTTCTCTCTTTCTGCCTCTCTTCTTTTTTTTCTTATCTCCTGTCCCTCTCTCTTCTGCTTTGCTCCCTGTCCTCCAGTTGCAGGGCTGCTGTGCTCCGGTAAATCTGCGTTTCAGTCGCTGTTGATATAATTCAGGTTATAATCCCGCCACTCTGCTTGGCTCTGACAGGTGCGTTCGGAATGCGTCTGCAGCTCACAGGAGCACGTTTACATATGGATCATAAAAAAAACACTATCCATCAATTCCCAGCTGCAGATTTTTACAGATTAATTTTCATGTTGATCAAAGTTCAAACCTCTCAGTCACCGCGTGTAATCCAGATTTCATTTTGAACATTGAAGCTGAAAGAAATGAAATCTGTAAATAAAAGGATCAGGTTCGGTCAGGATCAGAGGGTCCATGCTGTGGCGTTTCTGTGGCGCAGTTCTGCGTGCGCTGCAGTGTCACCTGGGTAGCCTGGCCTCGTTCACCCGCGCTGACCCCATCATTGCGTTACGGCCTCGGGTTTGGTGATGTGAGTGCGTGTGTGTGTGTGTGTGTGTGAGTGAGTGAGTGTGAGTGTGAGTGTATGAGTGTGTGTGTGCGTGTGTGTGTGTGAATGTGTGTGTGTGTGAGTGAGTGAGTGTGTGTGTGAGTGTGTGTGCGTGTGTGTGTGTGTGTGTGAATGTGTGTGTGTGTAGCGCGTGTGAGTGTGAGAGTGTGTGTGTGTGTGAGTGTGTGCGTGTGAGTGTGTGTGTGTGTGTGTGTGCGTGAATGTGTGTGTGTGTAGCGCGTGTGAGTGTGAGAGTGTGTGTGTGTGTGAGTGTGTGCGTGTGAGTGTGAGAGTGTGTGTGTGTGTGAGTGTGTGCGTGTGTGAGTGTGAGTGTGCTGTGCTGTATCTTTGTGCAGTATCTGTATCTGTGCTGTATCTGTGCCGTGCTGTATCTCTATGCTGTATCTGTGCCGTGCTGTATCTCTGTGCTGTATCTGTGCTGTGCTATATCTCTGTGCTGTATCTGTGCTGTGCTGTATCTTTGTGCAGTATCTGTATCTGTGCTGTATCTGTGCCTTTCTGTATCTGTGCCGTACTGTATCTCTGTGCTGTATCTTTGTGCTGTATCTGTGCCGTGCTGTATCTCTGTGCTGTATCTGTGCCGTGCTGTATCTCTGTGCTGTATCCCTGTGGTGTATCTGTGCTGACAGCTCTTAGGGAGACGGGGAGCCTGCGTGCTGGCAGCCCATCGCGGGAGGAGCAGGTTTACCCATCTTACTCATTCAGCACCATATGTCACAGGCTGCTCTCTGCATCCCATAATATTCTGCTGCTACTCAGCAGTTCTACCAAGGTACTCAAACGCCAACGCTCTGGGTGTAAGATTTTCAGCCGCCTTTGGAGAGAAATTGAGGTAAAATGTGTTTTCGTTGTGAAAAGAAAGAATGTGACAAAGCCAGCATGTTTTTGGCAGTCAGCCTTCTTCAGAGCGGTGTTGAAAAACAGGTCTGGCTGTGTGCTTAGTGGTGAGCCCGTTTGAGGGGTACAGCGTGGGGGGGGGGGGGGGGGGGGGGGGGGGGCACTCCCTCTCAAGGACCACTCTGGAGCCAGGCCTGTTGAGAAAGATGACTAATGTTGGAGTTAAAATGTCACTAAGATGAGTCACTAAAATAATTTTTTGATGCATGTATATTTTCAGTCACTAAATACTGCCTGAGTGAGGTGAAGGAGTTCTGTCCCAGATCTTAAATGAGTTTAAACTTGCTGACCTTATTTGGTCATCAGTAGAATGTCACAAGTGATGATTTGCTTGTGCTGAGTCCTGATATGACAAGAATGTTCAGTGCTTAGAGGGACTGTGTGGCTAGGACACGTGTCTTTATTGTGAGAACTGAACCCCCTTCAGTAGAATAAAGAACATTGATTATTTTTGCCTCAATCCCTTTTTCTGTTTTTGGGGATTTTTGGAATCTTACATTACACACTTGCATGAGCGGCATCTTTCAGAGTCGTCCAACAGAACTGCAGGTAGCAATTAAAGAACAGTGAAAACTTTTTATGTTTCTGTTATATCCCCCTTATGTTTTTTTATTGCAGCTGCATTGCTCTTGAAGATATACTGCTCCGTGAGAATAACTGCTTCTTTTCCTGAGGAAAGAAGGAGGGAAGCTCTGAAACTGAAGGTGCACTGCGCCAGGGGAAATAAGCTCAGCTCATTAGTCTGGAATGAAAGAGGAAGCCTTTTGAAACTGAGGCAGACGTCTTAAGGTGGAAGTAAACAAGCGGGAGAGGTCAGACAGGTGCCACTGTCCCAGCTCTGTCAGGCACACGCCCGTCCCGCTGCCTGTTCTTAAATCAGGCGCGGGGAGGCAGGGAGGGGTGGGATTAAGCCTGTGGATTACAGAGGAAGCGTTCCCGCCCCCCCCCCCCCCCCCCCCATTCTCCTGGCAGGGCTGGGGCTGCCTGCAGAGGAAGGGGAGTTACATAACCCGGCCGTGGCCCAGAGGAACTCTGTCTCTGGTGCGTGTCCAGCAGGCGAGCTGGGACTCAGACTCTCTGTGTCTCAGACAAGCCAGAGGGTCCTTACATGCCTGATTGGTGGACAGGGCCCCTCAGTGGTATTGGTACATGCCTGACCGGTGGACAGGGCCCCTCAGTGGTTTTGGTACATGCCTGATTGGTGGACAGGGCCCCTCAGTGGTGTTGGTACATGCCTGACCGGTGGACAGGGCCCCTCAGTGGTTTTGGTACATGCCTGATTGGTGGACAGGGTCCCTCAGTGGTGTTGGTACATGCCTGACCGGTGGACAGGGCCCCTCAGTGGTTTTGGTACATGCCTGACCGGTGGACAGGGCCCCTCAGTGGTGTTGGTACATGCCAGACCGGTGGACAGGGCCCCTCAGTGGTTTTGGTACATGCCAGACCGGTGGACAGGGCCCCTCAGTGGTGTTGGTACATGCCTGATTGGTGGACAGGGCCCCTCAGTGGTGTTGGTACATGCCTGATGGGCTTAAGCTTCCAACAGTCTCTACTGTGTCTTTGGCATGTCTGACAGGTTGACAAAATCTTTCCACCTGGCAGACCAACAGGGGTACTGCAGTACCATTGACAGACTCTCCAGCATCTTTTACACACACCTCATTAGCCACCAGGGACTCTCCAGCACCTTTTACACACACCTCATTGGCCAGCAGGATTTCTCCAGCACCTTTTACACAAACCTCATTATCCAGCAGGATTTCTCCAGCACCTTTTACACAAACCTCATTTGCCAGCAGGGACTCTCCAGCATTTTTGACACACATCTGACTGGCTAACATGGACTCTTTCCATTGCACTCTCCGTTCCAGCGACCAATTTCTTTGGGGGGGAGACCAGGAAGGATGGAAATGGGTACACTCTGCTTTTGAGATACACAGTGTATACGCAATTGGCCATACCAGCTTGGGGGGGGTGGAAGCTTTTTCTTAAAAATATGGCTCTTTATTGTGAACCTGCTCCATCTGGCACATTCCACCCACGCTCCTGGGGGTTCCCCACGCCAGGGCACCATCGCTCCTGTGCTGACATCATCACTAAATCCTTCGAGCGCGTGTCCCCGGCAGGAGGAGCAGGACCTGGAGGAGCGTGAGGAGGGCAGCGTTCAGCTCTCTCGATCACGCTCCGCGGAGACGCCCACGCCGTCGCATTCGGCTCCACGGGCAAATAAATCAGAGAGCACCCGAGAGTCTTATTAGAGCTACGGTTAGAGGATCGCCCGATCTATTGTTCTCAATCTTTATTGTTATTTTCACCCCTACAAAAACTGTTTTATAATTCTATACTGTGGTCACATTTGGGTGATACAAAGCAGGATGATTTGGTTTAAAATGCATGTAAAGACTGACATTAGGTTATTTTGTTGTAAATTAACCCTTTGGAAGAGTAGGTTTTTTTTAGAATGCTTTTTGAAAATTCTACGTCAGTGTTCTAGAACTCCATTGCTTTCAATCACCAGCAGTGGTTGTGACATCAGCATCAGAATGTTCAGTTAAGAACATTCTACTCACACATTTGGGATCTCACCTTAAAGAGGGATGCATTAAAAGCGGAGGCTTATCTCCCCCTCAGCCTGGGTTCAAGCCAAACGCATGTAAACAGATATTCAGCAAAAAGGCAGTGAAGGGACGGCAACATGAACACCCCAAGGTGCATTTTAAATGCAGATTTTACTGGAATTCAATGGATTTTGAGTATAAATCTTTCTGGCGTGTAGCTGGGAGAGAGGCATAAATCGCCATCTGCATGTTGTTCTGGGTTGCCCTGTTGTAATAAACTGCAATATGCAAAGTACTCTTTGAAGAGTACACACTCTCACGATGAAGAGTGCACAGTCTCACAATGAAGAGTGCACAGTCTCACAATGAAGAGTGCACTCTCACGATGAAGAGTGCACTCTCACAATGAAGAGTGCATAGTCTCATGATGAAGAGTGCACTCTCACGATGAATAGTGCACAATCTCACAATGTCTCTGTGCTTCTCTATCTGACTGGGTCTCTGTGCTTCTCTATCTGACTGAGTCTCTGTGCTTCTCTATCTGACTGGGTCTCTGTGCTTCTCTATCTGACTGAGTCTCTGTGCTTCTCTATCTGACTGGGTCTCTGTGCTTCTCTATCTGACTGAGTCTCTGTGCTTCTCTGCCTCACTCTGTCTCGAAGTGTCTCTTTATACACAGCTGCATGAGGATTAACCTGTTTTCTGTGTTGTATTTTTGGTGAAAGAGCACATTTAATTCCACTCTTCTGGATCTGGCAATCTGTCTATTCCTGCACACCCCTGCCCACACACGCACACACATGCACACACACATGGACACATACATGCACACATACAGACCAACACACACATGCATACACAGATGCACAAACGCATGCACACACTGAACCCAGTCTGACTCTTCTGCCAGGAGAGGTAGAGAGTGAGTGAGTAAAGGACAGTGGTGTGTAAAATAGGAGAGAGACAGAGTGTATTAGAGGAGTAGAGAAATATATAATGCAGCCATCATTGCTCCTGTATTCCCTTTTTTACTTTCTCTTCCTCCTGCTCCTTCTCTCTGCTCCCAGTGCCTCCCAGGAGGTGCTTATGTAACCTCCTACACACCGCACAGCTCACACCGCACAGCTCACATCCACAGCTCACACCGCACAGCTCACACCACACAGCTCACATCCACAGCTCACATCTCTAACCTGAGAACACACTCCACGGCGTAAATAATTCTGAGAGTCCCCCTGCAGGAGGACAGCAGAACACCTGGACCTGAGCCTGTTTTGGGCCCAGGAGCAGGCCCAGGAGCGGGCCCAGGAGCAGGCCCAGGAGCGGGCCCGGGAGCGGGCCCAGGAGCAGGCCCAGGAGCAGGCCCAGGAGCAGGCCCAGACGTGGAGCGCTCTGCGGCGGGGTGTGGAAGTTTCGGGCCCAGGAGCAGGCCCAGACGTGGAGCGCTCTGCTGCGGGGTGTGGAAGGGGAGACACTCAGAGGTGAAAATGTTGGCTCACCTGGGAACGCAGCCCGCAGATTTACCGAAACGATTTATATAGTTTGAGAAAAAAAGATGGCTCCCAAGCGCTGTATCTTGGGAAATCTATGAGCTATTTTTCAACACGGTGCAAAACAGGTGAGTTATTCTGTTCATGGCAGTGAATTCCAATGTTTAATTAGAAATGGTTAATGAAGTTGAACTGAAAGCAACGTGGAATGAGACTCACATGGCAATTAAGATGATCCTGGCTCAGATGGATATTTCCCAGTGTAATTCAATTCTATTTATTACAATGTAAAAAAATAATGATCTGAATCCCTCACATCTTTCTGTCCCACTGAATTATGACTAACACAGTCCTGTGTTGCTGACAGTGTTGTGTTTTGTGGGTGGACCAGGGCAGTCGGGTGTATATCTTCCTACAGCGTGATTTACTGAAGGTGTGATTTATAGAAGAGAGTAAATTATGATCACAATGCACAAGCACACCAGTCAAAACAAGGCTCAGCAAATCCAAAGATGTGTTACAAGCTGTGGGTCTTAATACTTTACAGGAGCAGCCATGATGCCCCCCCCACGGTAACCAAATAACACTCCCAATAAAGGCACAGGGATCTCCATCATGGTAACATGCAGACAAACTGGGAATCTGTAACCTGAATGCCCTTCATAGATATAAATCAGAGTTTGTGCCACACCACCTTCCACGGTCTCCATGCCAACCCAACATTCAAGGACCTTTAACCCTTTGAAGAGCAGGCCTTTTTTGGAATGTTTTTCCTAAATTCTAAGTCAGTGTTCCAGAACACTGTTGCTTTCAGAGTCACCAGTAGTGATTGCTGCATCAGCATCAGAATGTTCAGTTAAGAACATTCATCAGAATGTTCTTGTATTTGTGATCTCACACCTTAAAGGGTTAAGGATACTCAGTGATTCTCATGCCCAGTATCCCTTCCAACAGGTATTCATCCTCCTGGAGCAGCCTGTGTACACTTCTGTGCTACGGTGTCTATGTGCTGTATGAGTGGCAGAATAGTGCAACGGTTGGGGGAGCTGGGCTTGTCAGTCAGAGGTTGCGGGATTGAATCCCTGCTGGGGCACAGCAGTTGAACTCTTGAGCAAGGTCTGCAGCTTGAAAATATCTTCTTCTGAAAATATCTGGCTGTATAAATGCAAAAAACCAAAAAAAACATGAAAGTCTCTCTGGATAAGAGCGCCTGTTTAAAGCGGAGATGTAAATGTATTCATGAGAGGGAAGGGAGCGTAGCCCTCTGTGTGTGATGTTTTATTCATTAGGGAAGAATTCACTGTGGAATGAGTTTCCTCTGAAGAAGGTAAGGGTTTCACTCTGGCACCAAACACCCGGGCTGCTCTAAGGCTTTCATCACAGAGTCAGCAGCCTGTCCCCCCCCCCCCCCCCCCCCCCCCCCCCCCCCCACAACAGAACCCATAGAACCCCCCTCCCCCCTTCGTGACTCCTCTCCACAGGTAAACAAGCTTGAAACTGATGTCTTGAACCCGGACTGAAACCTTCATGGGGTGGGGAGTGGGGGGAGTGGGGGGGGGCCTCTGAACATGTCCCTCCAGCAGGACGTGCCTGTCCCTCCAGCAGGACGTGCGTGGCTGCAGCACGCGCTACCGGCCTGGCGTTCCAGAATCCCACCAGAGTGAGAAACGGTTTTCCACACCACCGTCATGCTTCACTCCACAAATCCCGAAACACTGTAAAGACACGGATTTCATCGCTGTGCGTATGCAGCTAAATACCACGGAAGCTTCATTTTGCTGCATTGCGTTTGTTTTTATGGAATTATGTCCTCTGATATTGCTTCATATTTTTTCTTTCTTTTTTAGTCCTCCTCTTTCCTGTAATGCCCTACCTCCCTTTACAATGTCTCACTTGCAAAATAGGCTTTAAATATTAATGTGACATCCTAATAAAATAAAGATCATAATACTGTTGGCTCACTCTGCCCAGTGAAACCTTTCAGTCTGTCGAAGAACAAGAACGGAAGAGTTTAAAGTGCTCCAGTATTCGAAGGGAGTTTTAAGGCGGTCAAGAGGGCAGTTTTGGCTTCTCCCTCGGCCTCTGTGCTCCTCCAATCAGAAAGCCCAGATTTGTCTTGGCAGACCTTTGCTCCAGTCAGAGTGTGGTTTGTTGGACTGGCTTGCACCTGGATGGGGGCGTTGTTCAGGGACTGTTTTTAATAATGTATTAGAGCTTTAGAGGTTTTTGTTTTTTTAGAAACACACTTGCAGGTCTGTTGCTCCTGTGGAGCGCATCTTTAAAAAACCGTTTGAGTGCATTTATAATGGTTTATTTTATCTGATGAATAAATAATAAAAAACAGCAACAGGATGTTAGGCACCTCACAGACTGCCTGCTGCGGAAATGACTGAGCCCAGTCACAGCCTGTGACATCATAATCCACAGTGTGACATCATGGAACCCGCACCAACATGACTCTCCCCTCAGATCAGTCACGCTCATTAATGTAACCATTTTCAGATCAGCCACGGTCTTCAGTTCAGCTGTTCTCAGATCAGCCACGGTCTTCAGTTCAGCTGTTCTCAGATCAGTCATACTCCTCAGTGTAACAGTCCTCTGATCAGTCACAGTCATTAATGTGGCTGCTCTCGGATCAGTCACAGTCATTAATGTGGCAACTCACGGATCAGTCACAGTCGCGGCTGCTCTCGGATCAGTCACAGTCATTAATGTGGCTGCTCTCGGATCAGTCACAGTCATTAATGTGGCAACTCACGGATCAGTCACAGTCATTAATGCGGCTGCTCCTTGATCAGTCACAGTCATTGTTCATCCTGTCCTCTCCAGGTTGGCTGCCTGAGACAGTGAGCTTTTAATGGAGGGGTGGGATGAAGAGGATTAATCTACTGTGGCAGTCATTTCTCCCTGCGGTATAAGACCCTGGCAAACGCCGGTACGCCTAGAGGAGGGGCCTAGCGACTGTCAGGCCCCGCCCACTACAACAGGAACGTTGAGCTGAGGCCTAATTCGGGGGACAGGCCGACGGTAGGGACGCTATGCGACCCCCTCAGGGCCCACGCACAATGGCAGACCCCCCCCCCCCCCCGTTACCTGGGGGGTCCACAGCCAGCGGCATGCGGTTTTCTGAGGAACACACGGTGAGGGTGGAAAGCACTGGAACACAAACGCATGCACACACACACACATGCATACACACACACACCAACACGCACACACGCACACACACACACACACACACACACCAACACGCACAAACGCATGCACACACACACACATGCATACACACACACACCAACACGCACACACGCACACACACACACACACACACACACGAACGCACACACACACACATGCACACACACTTGTTCTGTACCCACCTCAGATGACATCAAAGTGTTGTTCCATGCTATGTGTTGTCCTCTCAGCATTCATTGCTGTGTCCTGATGATTCACTGCGCTCGATATCTACACTGAATCATACAGAAAATCTATTCAGCATGAACTCAGCCAACACAACATCTTTATCTCTTTCATGCCCCGTCAGAGTAAACAGAGAAAAACAAACATCATGGAGTTTTAGGGTTACTTCCAGCAAAGCTGTTTTTATGTTTTATCTGATTTTGTGAGTCCTTTTGAAGTTATTCTCCTTCAAAATGTTGTGTTTGTGTGTGTGTGTGTGATTGTGTTTGAGGGAGTGTGTGTGTGAGTGTATGTGTGCATGCACTGTGTGCGTGCACTGTGTGTGTGTGTGTGTGTGTGTGTGTCTGTGTTTATACATGCATGCATATTTACAAATCCTGCACATGCAGGGCCTTTGGTTATCAAACATTCTCCACTACACCATTTATTTTCCAGCTTTCTCCAGTGAAAAGGGTGCAGCTGGGCGTTCAGGAGAGACATAAATCTGTAATGAGTGTTGATCTAAGGCTTTAGGCAGGCTGATTCATGAGTGTTGTTCGTGGACCCCTCCGAGCAAACTTCCAGCAGCAGGATCCAAGGACTGCTTTTTATCAGTTTAATATTCATATTTAAGGCAGATATCTTTCAGTACCAACACAGTCGCATAGTCACATATCAAAGAGGAAAACTCTCTCTCCATACCTTGCACTGCAGAACGTTCGTTTTCTCCCTGGTGCTCTGATTGGCTGGAGTTTCACTGGATGTCCTGATAGTGGGTGTGGCCACAGGCAGAAGTTCTCGCAGCTCATCTGAACCACATTTCAGCAAGGGCACTGTTGCCATGGCGACTTACTTGCTCCCCTCACCTGTGTGCCCAGGGTTCCGCCTTGTGGTCAGATCACAGTACTGCAGTCAACGTGTGTTCTATTTATTTAGAAAGGTAGTTTTGAAAACAAAAGTCGGTTATAACATAACAGCAATTTGCAAAATGAAACTTTGCATTTGAAGATTAACACGAATGAGTAAAAAAAACGGCAACAGTTTCATCAACCAATTAAAATCTAGCAACGTCACTCGTGCAAGACATTAAATAATCATATGTCACGTTGTACGGGTTTAATTGGGAGAATTGCGAAGCGAAGAAAAGTTGATGCTGAAGGTAGCGTTTTTAATGGACGGAGGATTAATTTTCCGTGGAAGTGAAAGGCAAGCGCGTTTGCATAATTTGTGGAGAAGCTCTTGTCGTTCTCAGAAACAGCAATCTCGAGAGACATTACACCGGCAGACATGCAAGCTATGCTACTCTTGAAGGAACGGTGCGAGTGGAGGCGTTTCTGTAATAATCTCGCTGCACGAGCGTCTTCCCCGCGGCCTAAACAGGAGCCGGAAAGCGCCACAGGCAAGTTACGCGGTGAGTGAAGTGATCGCTAAAAGACTGAGGCCGTATTTGTAAAGGAGTGCAAGGTTGCTACTGCGCTAATACTTGCTCCAGAAAAAACTGAAATTGTTTCAGAACCTTAGCTTGTCTCGCCGGACTGTGTCTGATCGTATCAGCGGCATGGTACGAGATATTGATGAGTCTTTTATTGAACTGTAGAACAACTATCAGCTAAAGGCCAGACACAGCAACGGATGTGCTAGATTTCTACAAGCAACACATAAGCGTTGACAAATTTCCGAGTTTGAGGAAACACGCGCTTATGATGGCATCACTGTTCGGAACCACGTACTGCAGTAAACCGTTGGGTGCTCTGTCTCGCGCAGGATCGCACAGGAAATGGAGTGCAGTTTGAAGCAGGCTTGAAACGGCTCACGCAGTAGGGGGTGCGCCTGTAGGCCCCAGCAGCTCTGTAGCACACATGCTGCATATTCCTCTACAGATCCAGAGAGGAGCGCGAGACCCCCAGAACTCTCAGAGGCTATGTGAGAACCCCCCACAAACGCTCTCACGGGGCGGCTGGGGGGGAATGCTTTGTTTGAGATCCCGCCTGTCGTCGGACCACGGCTCTCTCATTGTCACGGTCATGTTCGGGCAGCGGGGGTCAGTCCTCCAGTGAGTGGGTCTGGAATGTGTTGAGGCCGGTCAGTCAAGGCCTGCCAGGGCTGTGAGTCTCTCTGGACTCTTACCTGCAGCTCTGTGTGTGTCACACCTGCAGCTGTTTTACCTGTAACTGTCACACCTGCAGCACTGTTTTACCTGTAGCTGTCACACCTGCAGCTGTTTTGTCTGTAACTGTCACACCTGCAGCACTGTTTTACCCGTAGCTCTCACACCTGCAGCTGTTTTACCTGTAACTGTCATACCTGCAGCACTGTTTTACCTGTAGCTCTCACACCTGTAGCTGTCACACTTGCAGGGATAAGGGGTGACACACGTAAACATGTAGTGAAGGAGTAAGGCCATTTTTGTGATCGCTTTTAACTCCAGTTCAAACTGAGGTAAAGTGTCTTGGATTGGGTCATAGATTGCAGAGATAGAAAATCCAGGTTCAGAAAGTAAAAGTCCTTCCCAGTATTTTGTATTTTGTTCCAGTCACCTGGATTTGCTAATCACCCAGCAGGTAGGACTAATTAGTGAAATCAGCTGGTGGAGTTCATGGGTGGAAGAAACACACAGCAGGACTTTTACCTTTCTGAACCCTGCGTTTCCCCCTCTGATGAAATACTCACATGATGAACGATGTGAGCGTTTCCTGCTTTGCATGAATTCCACTGAGACGGAACAGGTTGTCCTCTCTCGTGTGCAGGAGCTGCCTCCGTCCTTCGGCTCTGTAACCTGATCAGCCGGTCCTAAATCTGGAGCAGGGCTCCAGCTCTGCCATTGGCTGCGCTGCTAAAATTGGCATGTTGACCCCTGTGAAATGCATTCTGGGAATATTCCTTAACTCACTGCCTTATGGGGTCAATACCGCGTGGTCTGTGGTGATGTGTGGTGAGGTCATGAAGGTGGGGTCATTTTTCCTGGACCTTTCGCTACGCTAGGCTACGCTGCCGGTCCCGATTTCCTTAATTTCTTGCTTCACCGGAGCAAACAAGTTCAGAGCGTCCCGTTCCCAAATATTATTTTTCTGAATGTGCCAACCCACTGCACGCTCATGAGTAATTATCCACAGACTAGTATTTGTGGGAGTCCACATGTCCCATTGGTGTACAATTACAGATAATAGTGACAAATCATTTTAACTATAACGTGGACTGTAATTATAATAATTGTGGATTTAGATATAGAAGTGTGGGGTCATGTTTTCCAGATAAGATTGCACTTGAGATAATCATTTAAAACCCTTAAGAGCCCTTGCAATACATTGCTAAGAAGGTGTATTCGGTCTTTTCAGCTTAGATTTTTAAAAATTGTCAGAAGGGAAAAAATTGCTCATTTGTGTATGGGGGTGTGTATAGAGCAGCAGGAGCAGCAGGGGCTGTGTATAGAATCTAAGTATTCGCCCCCGGCGTTACCTCAGTAACATCCCGCTCTGAAGGAGGGTGTTATCTGACCATCCTGCGATACTTGTAAACATTTGATGTCACTGAAAATAGGCTGTGTGACGCGCTGACGTGAC